>NC_090266.1:976878616-977182009 GCF_040414725.1 Anabrus simplex
GATTCGTTGGGAGCAGGATGCTTTGTATATTTTTCAAGAAACTGTCTGAAGCCTCGGCTGTTAAGTTTCTTTAAAGGGATATTGGTCGAAACCATCATCTTGCAGAGATCTTGTGAAAATTGTGAACACTGTGAACTTGATGTCGGGGTTTCAAATAGCAGACGTTGCCTATTTTCAAGTGCAGAATATCTAGTTACACAATTCTTATGTTTTACAGTATTACTGTGTTGTTGCACAGAGAAGCGTTTTTCGGCAGTAACTTTTACCTCACACAATTTACAGAATAATATCACTCCGTCCGTACTGAATATGTTTTCACCGAACTCGCGAACAAAACTTCGCAACTTTCCATAAATTGAGACTTTCGTTTTAGGCATATTGAAAGGAGCTGAATGACTGAAGCTCCCTAATGACCAAGGTCATTCAGTGTGTTGAAGGTGGAAGAGGGAAGGGGAAGGGGAGAGATAAGAACAACGACAAATAACTGCAGAATTACCTCTGCTTCCGTGTAAACAATAGCCCGGTTCCCAGGAATTGACCCAGCTAGCAAACGATAGCTCCTACCTGTTAGAAACATTCCATACACTACTTTCTAATGGTTCTTCAGTAGTATATTCCAGTCTATCCTGAAAAATAATTTCTAGAGCTTATTCTGATTTTTATAATATGAAATTAAAATGAAAATTACCAAAATATGCCGTTATAATGATATTTTGTTGAAAATATGCCATAAAACTTAAGAAAGCCTAAATATGCATTTATATGCCCAATAAAACCTGTTTAATTTTGATTATCATGCTTGGAAACGTGTTGAAAATACAAGACTATAAGATATAATGTTAAGGGAAAAAATATAACTGGTCATAGAAATCCGCCCCCTAATTATCACACACATTATTGAAGAATATTACAGTCTTTAGGGGAGGAGGCAACATTTGATATGGCCAATGTTGTATGCCGTCTCACTTTTGGTTCTTCTATATAAGTAAGAAAACTTCTTGGGATGGGCTGCTGAATTCCTGGCAAGCAAATAGTAAGGATCTCTCCTCTCTGCTACTCCTAGTGTCATAAAACATAATTTTTCTATGATTTCAGACATGTGGGATGGGTACCAGAGTGCCATCCAATAGACCACAAACAGTAAGACAAAAAGAAACAAACTGATTTAAGTAGTTGATTTTTATATTCATTTTGAACAATGGGCATTAGGTAATGGGAATAAGTAAGCCAACTTATTTTAATCATAGATACACGTACTTACTACAAAAACCGCTCTGATTTAAATCTATGCACTCTGACCATTTCTTCCACTTGGGTGAAACACCATACTCAAGAATATAGTCGGTATTGATAGTAGCACAACTGTTGGTTGAATTTGGCGAATTGAATGACAGTAGAGAGAATTTTATCGGGTTTCTACTGAAAATGTGCACCAAGATTTGTTTACCTGCTAATTCAAAATTTTACTTCAGATAGATTGTGGGGCTCACATTGACGTCTACCAGTTCTTCGTCAACTTCATTGGACGATGCCGACCTTGCTGAATGTAACTTGCTGTCTATGTATATTCATTAACCCAATCGCTTCAGGTTTAATGATCTCGCACGCTCGCTTAGAAATCAGTTTAAGTCCTCAAAACACGAGTAAGCCACCCGGTCAGAACTACTGTGCACTGCTCTGAAATAAATGTCTTCTGGAACAGCAACCAGAATTTTCACACACAGTTTTCAGTGAAGCATTCAAAATAATTGTACTCAACAACAGTGATTTAAAACGAAGATTTTTTATGTGATAAATCTCTAAACATTCGGATACATATAGAAGCACTTGACACTACATTCTCTCTCTCTCTCTCTCTCTCTCAAAAAATTGGGGTCTCGATATATTTATCTTTGTTCAAATATAATTGGATGTGAGGCTTACGAACCTTGGACGTCAGAATGCAGAGGGCAAAGTAGGCCTTAATTTCATCCTCGTTAGTGTCAAACCGCTTGTTGCACTCTTTTCCATGTGGGTCCGATAATTGTTCCATAACGTAAATACTTGTTTCCCGTGCAATGTGGGAAACGATGGGTCCATAAACTCCAAGAATACAGACATTGCCAATTCAGAATTATCTAAATATTTGTCTCTCAGTTCTCGAGATAACCCTCGAGAGCCTGTAAAGTGATGAATAATTGGTTTGATATCTCTATTACTTAACCACACCTATTTGCTATGTTTTGGTTTTCCACGCGCGGCTTTAGGTACGATTTCACGGTCACTTTTATCAGATAAACTTGCACTTAAAATCTTTTCTTCACTGTTATCATAATCGTTATCACCAGAGCCCGGATTTCCATGCACTATCAAATCTCAAAATATGCATGCTTTCATGCACTATCATATGGCAGAACATGCACAATAAACTGGAAAATATGCACTATCAAAATTCAGTTCCTTTTGAAACATGAACAAAAACTACCCTAATTTCTCCAAATTGTCTTGATTTAAGCTCATCCGTTTATCATTCAGCACATACTTAAGCACAGCAAATTATCTTTTTACGTCACGAGAAGTGATAGATGCATAATTCAATGAACACATTTGGACAAAGTGAGGTCAAATTGTACGTCTTTTGCATTTTCACCACAATACGTCTTTTATAAGCTTGACGAATTCAAAATCAGGATTTGAACGAATTAGTTTGTTCAACTTATCTCTATCTGCGGCAGCTGCTTCTCCATGCGATGATTGCAGACACATTTGAATGTCCTCAATAAGTGGTAACGATTGCTTGCTGTGATAACACAGACGTGTGACGATTGGGAGTTCCGGGTAGGACATTCCAGGATAACAACGGTAGAGGGTTCAATGAAAAACCAGAATTTGTAAGCTGCTATCCCAGTAACGCGGCGCCACAGAAGTGCGATACAAGGTTTCTTTTGTTCGTCTAACAGGCGAAAAATGAGCCGTCAATGATTAATGCACAATTTACGGTTCAATTTATAGCAATGTACAACTGTAAAACTGGGACACCTTATTCCTTCAGACTTACGTCATTGTTTACTCAAGCAACAGATAAGAAAGTGTTTGGTTAATTGCGTTATACTGTATGACCTGTACCGTATGTAGGCTACTAACTATGGTTGTCACATAGGATGCCAGGAATACATTCTCTCCGTCTCGCAGTAATAGACATACTGTAGCCTACAACGTGAAAAATTGTCCCAAATTCTGCAAACTAACATTCAGAAAATGCACTATGATGCAAGTTAATAATATATATGCGTCAAAGTCAGAATAAAAGTCATATTATGCAATATTAAACGTCGAAATATGCGCTATTAAAACCAAAATCTTCCACATATGCATTATGCATGAATTTTTTCCAAAAAATTGCCAAAATATGCAAACATGCGCGGAAAAAAAAACGGTTATTTGGAATTGTTAAGCCGTAAAACGAATATTTGCAAAATTTGAGAAGTGTAGCTAGCTTATTTAAAAACATGCATTTGCATGGAAATCCGGGCTCTAGTTATCACTGTCCTCCGAATCTAAAACACTTTCAGTTAACTCGGCAGTAGCATTGCTGTCACCCGCCTATACAGCGCCCAGGACCATTGGTAGGAGAATGACTGACACCTGATGAAATATTCGTGCTGTCAGAGGATACAATTAGACAATAAATAACGTTGCAATTTCTTAGAAGGAGAGCTGTAAACAAGCCACATTCATGTGCTATTCATAGAAGTTTGCAAAAGAGAAACCCTAGTCATTTGACTTTAAGCCTTGGCCAGTGCTCACTTGAACATCACGTCAACTGAGCCAAGTGTGTTATTTAATGTTAAAAATTTCATAATTCGTCCGTATTGAAAAAAGATTTACAATTAAGAGATGAAAGTATATGATTTTCCACCTGTTCAATGCAAATTAAAATGTGATATATACTAAAATGTCACATTTTATTCATAAATATTAGGGACCGGTTTCGGCATATCTATGCCATCATCAGCCTAAAGTTAGATACACAAGGATACAACCAAATTATACATGTCATTACACAGATAAATTTCTTGACATATTGGCAGTTCATAATAACGTTGATATAAACAACTTTTTTGAATGTATAAAAACTTTCAAGTATATCTCTTATAATATTTATGATACAGGTAAAATAATCTATTTACAATTTTGTGATCTATTACCTAGTAATGTCTTGTGTTACAATTGTGTGTTAAACCTTAAAAGATGTCTTTTAAAAACACCTCTGTCTGAACAGCTGATACACTTAATAAAATTTAGAGTATTGACATTCCTCTAGTATTAAAATTTAAGACATTCATATCACGTAAAACTACTCATGTAAATAAAATTAGTAACAGTGTTCAGTATTGTTACATTGCAGAAGAGAATAGCTGTTCGTTATTTAATGTTTATTAAAAATAGTTCCTCAGTAGAATATAGGTGGTAAGCCAAGTAAAATTGGGACTCAAATAAATCTTGCTTGAATTAGCGGTAGATTAGGTTGCCGGATGGTTTTAAGTTTCTAAACCTTAGAAGTACAAAGAACTTGTGAGTGGCTAAGGCCGTATTTGACAGGTACGAGTTCCCAAAATACTATGTCATCATGTGGTGAAATGCAATTCTAGAGATCTTGTTTCAAAACGGACCTAAAAAAGATTAAAAACCGTATCAATATAACGTACAAAATACGCGAAAGAAGATAAATTTTTGAAATAGAAACTCACCTCATGCACCACATGCCAGCTGAAGGCTAAAGAGGAACTAGTACAGAATACTAGCGAGCGATATGTTATGCAGCATGTCGAGTGCTGGCAGGGAATCGGGGCGTGTCATATAGGTGGAGGGGAAGAGGTTGCAGGCAGAGGCGAGTAGGGGTCCGGAGGGCGTGGATTTCGGTAGGGGTAATACGCTAACATGTTGCGAACTGTTTTATATAATGGCTGATCTTTAGGCATTTTGAGCTTATTAATAATTGAAATAAGGACGTCGAATAAGATGGTCGGTTTTTCAGATATCTCATTGAGATTAAAATTAGGGTTGTAATATTGGTCCAAATGAATAAAGCATTGCTCTGTAAGGTCTAAAAGTGTGTTAAGTGTACTGTCATACTTTACATTTTTTGATAGAATAATAGGCATTTTATTTTCTGTTACTGTAGCCGTCTTATTTCCATCTGGGTCAAAGTGGAAAATGACTTAATGGCCATTTCTTTTTTCCCTTTCAGCTCACTGAGAATTGCTATAATGTAATGTTCATTCATAATAATAATAATAATAATAATAATTATTATTATTATTATTATTATTATTATTATTATTATTATTATTATTATTATTATAACTGCAAATGGATCATGGGGTGGGTTACTGTAGTCACATCCTTATTCATGAACCATGAGCAACAGCTGAGTGGCCTAGTAAGTGGTCCTGAGTGTCGGGATTGCAGTTGCTATGGAATGGGAATGGGCATCTCGGACATATTCTTCTGAGTCCTGGATCTCCTTGTGCTTAGGTGGCTAGGACTGTACAATCCACTGGTTGCCCCTTACCTCTTGGAATACAGATCCACACTTCACAGAATTTTCACATAGCATACACAGAATGTTTTAAGCAAGCCTTGTACCCATTGGAGTATCAAGAGTCCCACTCCCATTTGACAGCCGAGGGACACCGTAGAAACAATGTGTTTCACTTGAGTCGCAGTATTAATGGGGGTTATGGGAGAAAGAAAATAGAACTGGCTGACTGAGCAAAGAGGATTTATTATGGGTTAATGATACTCTGGCAAGAGGATATAACGAGGAGAAGGTAGATTATAAAGTGTTCTTTAAGAGTTTTGGAAACGGGAAGGGCAGATTCTGAGGCAGGACTGTACAACAGGAATACTGTTACATGCAACATAGTTTCTGCTAGCCATGTAAAGGAGTGAATTATGCAAGTAGGTTTGGCAATTGAAGGAATTAGTTTCTGCTAGGCATGTAAAGGAGTGAATTATGCAAGTAGGTTTGGCAATTGAAGGAATTAGGATGAGAAATGTCACAATGTATTCAACATGTAGGGGGCAGATGAGGAAGTTGACAAGCTTTATTAAGCATTGAGTGTTGGAAATAGAGTTGAATCGTTTGTTGCAGAAACGGCACTTCTCCACTTTTTGACACTATATGAGTTATTAATACTGCCATGATTAATGCACGAATGACTACCATTTTGTGCAGAAAAACACTTTATATATCCCTGCCTGTCAGTCGCGAATGAAAGTTTCCGTTTTGTGCAGAAAGAACGCTTATCCTGGAGAGGTGTTGTTTTTACTTCAAACCAGCCCGCTTCACAAAGTAGTACTGGTGGAAGGCATTCTTCAAGAAGTCAGTTCTTTCACTTGAGTCGCTAGGAAGAGGTGTGAAAAGAGATGCAAAAGTCGCATTTCATATAAATCAATTTATGGAGTTTCAGTATTAGGCAAATCATGTGTTAGGAAAATACTGTATTGATGGACTGTGCGTTCATACTTTCAAGTTGCTTATTTCTGCAACCCGTCTCCCTGTGTTACCAACTAGACTTGCTTATCCACAAGGCTGTGTTCCATTAAATGAAAAGAAATTAGTAGGCATAAAGAAGTTGGAATCTTACAAACCAGAACACCATGAGTTTTGTAATGAACTGTTTGCATGGACAACATCAGCGCAATAGAAGTGAGAAGCATTGTTCAAAGATAAGAGACTTACATGTTACTTGTATTATATTGTGTTGTTTTGTTTTATATATATTTTGTACTTTGGAAAGGGACATAAAAGGAGTATTCTTCTGTTTATTTTTCTGTACAATGTGGCCTAATCATAATATATGCAAATAAGTAAGTCTTACAAATAACTATTAAATAATGGGTTTAAACACTGTATTTCCTCAGAACAAATAAAGTTCCTTTTGAAATTGAAATGACATTAAAATAAATGTTACAGTTCCTTATATTCTCATTAATGGCATTTGTTGCAGAAACAGCAAGTTTCCACCATTTTCAACAAAGTCTGTAAAGGAACGTATTGGACTAATTCATACAAACAACCTATCTGTCATAGTCATTTCAACAGTAGAATAAGCATAATAAATATCGGAAGGATAGAAATGAGATTACACACTACAGACAGTTTTTCCTGTTTTCTGAACAATTTGGTACGTTGGAGAAGTGTCGTTTCTGAAACAAACGATTCAATTGTAGGATACAGAAGGGTGATTTGTAAATGTGGGGAGGGTATTAAGGCTAATAGGAATGGAAGCTATTTCTTGGCTTCTGTGCTAGTATGGGATTAGCAGTTAAGAATACTTTCTTCAAGTATAAGGCTATTCACCGCTACACATGGGAGGGGGGAACATATTCATAATAGACTACATCTTACCGGGCGAGTTGGCCGTGTGGTTAGGGGCGGACAGCATTGAGCTTGCATCTGGGAGATAGTGGGTTTGAGCCCCACTGTGGGCAGCCCTGAAATTGTTTTTCCGTGGTTTCCCATTTTCACACCAGGCAAATGCTGGGGCTAAACCTTAAATAAGGCCACGGCCGCTTCCTTCCCATTCTCAGACCTTTCCTATCCCATCGTCGCCATAAGACGTATTTGTGTCAGTGCGACGTTTAGCCACTTGAGAAAAAACCAACCTCTTAACTGAATTTGAGGTCAGGAAATCAGTTAGGAATGTGTGGGATTTCTAGGGATTTATCGATGATACAGTCCACTATCTGATCTGTAGTGAACTAAGTACCACTAGGCCTAGGAAAAAGAATTGAAATCTGTCTGCCGATGAATAAGGATAGAATATCTCCAACACGAGGAAATTAGAAGTACATGGATATGATCAGTGAAAAGTTCAAAACAGTGGACAGTAAGCAGGTTCAGGTTATTGATATAGAACGGGTGGCATATGGGGATGATGTAAAAATAGCAAGAGAATGCCTAGGAACAACTGTGTGTAAAGCGGGATTTTTTTTCTTTTTGCAGGTTGCTTTTTATGTCGCACCGATACAGATAGGTCTTATGGCGATGATGGGACAGGAAAGGGCTAGGAGTGGGAAGGAAGCGGCCGTATCCTTAATTAAGGTACAGTCCCAGCATTTGTCTGGTGTGAAAATGGGAAAACACCGAAAACCATCTTCAGGTTTGCCAACAGTGGTGTTCGAACCTTCTATCTCCCGAATCCTGGATACTGGCCGCACTTAAGCGACTGCAGCTTTCGAATTCGGTAAAGTGGGAAAAGGCAGACTTCTTGTGGGAATGATGAAGTGAGAGCAGCTAAGGCGTATCAGACATGGCTCCAAGCAAGGACTGATACAAGATGAAAGAAACAGAGGGAAACAAATAGTTCTAGAATCGAACAAGTAGTCGTGGGAAAATTTGGTGGAAGGCTAGGTCAACCAGCAGGGAAACCTTTCTGGACAGTAATAAATAATATTAGGAATGGAGAGAAAAAGGGAATGACGTGTGTCTTGGGTAAATCAGGTGAACTCAATAGATCCCAGGAAATCACTGGACAGGTGGAAGGAATATTTTGAAAATCTTCCTGGTGACGTGAACAACTGATTTCATGAGAAGTAGGAAATTTGTGATGGTGAAATTAGGCTTGAAGTGGAAAGGATGGTAAATATACTCCACTTTCATAAAACAGCAGTAATAGATGAAATTACACCTGAAATGGTGATATATAGTGGGAAGGCAGGGATGAAATGGTTTCTACGAGTAATTGGATGAGCTTGGAGTGTTAGTAAGGTACCTTCTGATTGGACAAAAGTTTTAATTGCATTTATCTATAAGCAATGGAACGGGAAGGATTGCAACAACTATCAAGGTATTTCATTGATCTGTATACCAGGTAAGGTGTTCGCTGGCATCTTGGAAGGGAGGGTGCAGACAGTGGTTGAGAGTAGGGTGGATGGTAACCAGTGTGGTTTCAGATCATAGAGGGGCCGTCAGGATCAGATTTTCAGTGTGCACCAGTTAATTGAAAAATGCTACGAGAGGAATAGACAGTTCTGTTTGTTTCTTAAGGCGTGATTCCACTGAGGCAACATTTGGGCGACATGGAGCATGCGACAGTGAATCATGCTGCAGTCGACTTTCAATTGAAGAAACATGGCACGACATGTAGTGTACGGCTGTGTGGCATGAGACATGTTGCCATCTGTCGAACACTCTCTGGTGCCGCATGCCTAAAAAATATGCTTGTTGAACAGTGTCGCCCGCGATCCGACAATGTGTGGATCGGTGCTACAATTTTCGTGCGACAAGCTGAAGTGGGCTGTTGAAAACACTGCGAATTTAATTGGGGATTATCACAATGCTCCGAAATTGCAGAATGTAACAATGAGTGATTATAAAAACAGTAGCAAAGAAAACATACGTTAAAACGGCCCCCAGAAAAATGACTACAGTGTCCACAAACAGAAGAAAATTTTTAAAAATGCGTTCAGCTTTCCACTGAGAGCATAAAAGAATTCAGAAAATGAAAACTGGTGTTGCTTCTCCATTGAGAGGAAATCTGTGGTTCGCCTATAATCTACTTACCTTTCTTCTTGACATTGATGCTCCAAACGTCAGGTGACAATGAGGAACATGAGGTGAATTGATTTTATGCTACTGTTTTCCTCTAATAAATGAAATAAGTTAACTGCTTATTTACTTTTGTAAATAAGATTGTGAATTATTCAATGCCCACCGGGCTGAGTGGCTCAGACGGTTGAAGCGCTGGTCTTCTGACCCCAACTTGGCAGGTTCGATCCTGGCTCAGTCCGGTGGTATTTGAAGGTGCCTCGTGTCTGTGGCACTTAAAGGAATTCCTGCGGGCCTATATTGCGGCACCTTGGTGTTTTCGAAAACCGTAAAAGTAGATAGTAGGACGTAAAGCCATTATTATTATTATTATTATTATTATTATTATTATTATTATTATTATTATTATTATTCAATGCCTGGTTTTATCCTTATTAGTACTGGCAATAGTTTGCACTAGAAATTAATAAATTAGAGATAACTATTAAAATAGAATTGAATGACAGCACAGTACCAACTACAACAACACTAATGAACTTGGCAGGTTCGATTCTAACTCAGTCGGTGGTATTCTAGTAGACCTACGTCAGCCTCGTGTTGGTAGATTTACTGGCACGTAAAATAACTCCTGCTGCACTAAATTCCGGCACCTTAGCGACACAGAAAACCATTAAAAGTATTTTGTGGAACGTGAAGCCAATAACATTATTGTATAATAATAATAATAATAATAAATTCTACATATCAGTATATTATGGCATTTCCATGCCTATGAATTTCTCATAAATACGTTGTTTAATGGCATAAAAACGAATGGTTCTCTTTTCTACACTGTTAACACACAATCTACTTTTTATTCGTATATCCTTCGCTGCTACTCTAATTACGCAGTCTTCCAACACTGTTTCATCGTAGTCTTTCCTTCCTCACTATGTCTACTTGTTGCCGGCCCCGTGGTGTAGGGGTAGCGTGCCTGCCTCTTACCCGGAGGCCCCGGGCTCAATTCCCGGCCAGGTCAGGGATTTTACATGGGCTTGAGGGCTGGTTCGAGGTCCACTCAGCCTACCTGATTAGAATTGAGAAGATATCTGACGGTGAGATAGTGGCCCCGGTCCAGAAAGACAAGAATAACGACCGAGAGGATTCGTCGTGCTGACCACACGACACCTCGTAATCTGCAGGCCTTCGGGCTGAGCAGCAGTCGCTTGGTGTCAAGGCCCTTCAAGGGCTGTAGTGTCATGGTTTTTTTTTTTTTTTTTTTTTTTTTTTGTCTACTTATTGTAATTGTTGCCACGAGTTATCTTTCATTCTAGTATAACTATTAGAAATGTGAACTATAAGGGGGTAAAATAATCAGAATAGGATTAGGATATTCTGCTTAAAACTAATGCATTTTAAATTCCAGTGAACAAGAAGTTTCTAAATCTTCCCGTACTTCTAGGCATACAGATTCTGTCATGGTACACGACCTTCATCTGATAAAGTACTCCATAAAATCATCACTAATGGCTTTCGCCTCTTGAAAATTCCGACGGGGTTTGTTTACCAAGGGCTCCATGCCTTAACAGCTTTGATCACTCTGCGCCATGCACATTTCCGTGATGATTCATGAGATGGTAGGTTGAGAAATTCGAAACAAGGGCGTATAGCTGTCACCAGCCGGTCAAAGTCGAGTGAGGAACTGTTGCCTTGATGGAATAACGGTTGTAGTTGGCGACAAGTCTCCACAAGTGACGCATGCTACACCTGGCAACACATGTAGCATACCACATCTTTTGTGCCCAACTGACAACAAGCCGCATGTTACAAAGAGCAACATTTGTTGCCAGCCGCATGCTCCATGTCGCCCCAATGTTGCCTCACTGGAATTTTGCCTTCAGATGTAAGAGAAGGCATATGACAAGTGTACCAAGGGAAGAGATTTTCTCTATACTGGGGGACTGTGGGATTAAGGGTAGATTATTAAAAACAGTCATTGGCATTTATGTTGACGATTGGGCTGCAGTGAGAATTGATGACAGAGTTCTTTGTTGAAGGTACTTACAGGGGTCAGACAAGGCTGTAATCTTTCACCTTGTTCGTAGTTTATATGGATAACCCTCTGAAAGGTATTGGGTGGTAGGGAGGGATTCAGTTAGGTGAAAACGTAGTAAGCTGTCTGGCCTTGGTCTTAATGGGAGATTGTGCTGAAAACCTGTAGTCTTATAATATCTTGGAACTTGAAAATAGGTGCAGTGAGTATGGTGTGAAAATTAGCTTTTCCAAGACTAAATTGATGTCAGTAGGTAAGGAATCCAAGGGAATTGAATGTCAGATTGGGGATATAAAGGTGTAACAGATAATTTCAGATATTCAGGATGTGTTTTCTTCCAGGACTGTAGTATAACGAGGGAGATCGAATCAAGGTACACTAAAGCTAATGCAGTGAGTTCACTGTTGCGATCAACAGAAGTCAGATTCCAGACAAAACTATCTTCACATCGGTCTATTTCCAGACCAATTTTGCTTTACAGGAGAGAAGGATGGGTGGACTCAGGATATCTTATTCATAAGCTAGCAGTAACAGACATGAAAGTAGCGAGAAAGATTGCTGGTACAAACATGTGGGAACAATGGCAGGAGGGTGCTCACAGTGAGGAGATAGTGTAAGTTAGGAATGAACTCAGTGGACGAAGCTGTACGCATAAACTGGCTTATGTGTTGGGGGCATGTGAGGCGAATGGAGGAGGATGGATTACGTAAGGGAATAATGGACTTGTTTGGAGGGTAAGATGAATAGTAGGGGACCATGACGATGTTAGTTAGACTCACGTTCAAACGATTTAATGATAAGATATATAGGTGTAAATGAGACCACAGAACTAGTTACAAGTAGGGGATTGTGGTGGTGTTTATTAAGTTAACAGAGACTTGCAGACTGAACACTGAAAGGCATACCAGTCTGTAATGAAGATAAATCATGTTATAACAGCAATATGAATGGGTCAAGTCAAAAAGTGCCTATGTAACATTCCGACAGTTACCAGGGGAAAAAACTTGATAGCTTTGTTAATATTGTTATAAAGTCCAATTTTATTTGGTTTTCCCCATTAAACACTAGGTTAAATAAAGAAAAATAGAAATAAGTTTTGTACTTATTTTTTGACTTGAGCGTGTGTCTTGGATACTTACTACCATAAGGTTAGGTTTTCTTTCAACCAGGTAGTGTACAATTCGTTATAAATATGGTTTTGGTGTGTTAAACAATGCAACGTTTCATAGTATAATTAAGAAATATCAGTTATTTTTTGTACATTTTGGCTAACTAAAAAAAACAGCAGAGCTTAACTTAATATATGCCTATAATGGTCGTTACACTCCTGCCTATGTTGAGAATAGTTTGAAAATATGAGTTTGACCTTATTACAACATGACAAACCATTTTTATTTTAAAATCAACATAATAAACTTTAACTTGATCAAAAAAATTATACTGCATATAGGCTTAGCCTACTCTTGTGCATCTTTTTCGTTTCCTGGTTTTTCTTTTATACAGTTGAAATACTCCACCTCATTAGGGAGTAGGTAAGCCAAATAGTTTTTTCATGTCATTTAGTTTCACTCTTAATTGGCACTTGAAGCACACGGTTATACATCACTTCTGTAGACATATTTGGTTTCTGGGCATCTGGCCGCATAAAAGAAAAGACCCCTTTCAGTAAATTAAAAGAAGTCCAGACATTACTGGCGGATGTTTCAGAAACTTGAAGTCATAATAAAACCAGCTGGTTGTCGGCTGCAAATGACAAGACTACCGACTTCATGGGAAGAAACACCCATGTACGTTGGACTTGGGCAGTTCTTGACCTGAGGTTGATTTTATTTCTCATTTAAAGCCAGTCAAACATTTTGTATTTGGGCTGGTTTTGCCTTCAGAACATCGAACTTTGCAAGTAGAATAAAATGATGGTCATAACTCAACTTCATAAAAAAGTCGCTTGTGCAGTTCTAGACCTGACCAATTCTTATTGTTGAATATATGGAGGGAAAATCTGCATCTTGAAGAATAATTGTATTTATATTTACAAAAGATAAAGAATTAGAGAGACTAGAGTTTGAGGGACATCTTGGCATGAAAGTGAGCACTAAAGTATGGAAGTGGAAACTGGAGGGTCAGTGGTTAATAACTTATTTTTAAAAGGCAGTTGGGAGGTACTACTCTCCCATACCTTAACCAGGGTAATTTGGTTCATTATTATTTAGCATAATAGTGGCACAAGTGTCCTGGGACCATTTTGGCGCAACCGGTGTAAGTCTTCCTGTTTGACACCCTTGGACAATCTGCGTCTAGTGTCACTAGTGTAGAACATATTCGGCTCACGTGGTACAGGTCTTCGTATTTCCTACCCAGAGAGCCAAGTCACCGAGCTCACACCCTGCAAGCCGCCAGCTCACCATCGCCTTCCGCCAAGAGCGCACCAACGTCCAACCAGTCGCCGTGAGCCCCTGCCGCCCGCCACCAGACAACGGAGGGCCAGCCTTCGCGGTTCCCTGCGCGGTCCATCCTGTTGGATACACTCAGATAGGACTGTCCGCGGTCTACGCCAGTCACCTAGCCAAAGTCGACCAAACCAGAGCCAGCGAGAGCTGGCCAAAAGCAAATTTTGTAGTACTCAGTGTGGTTATCTGTTCGTGTCTTGTCTCGGTGAGATCCGACCAAACTATATCTGACACGACTGATACCCACTGAGTGCACCAAGTCAGACAGAGTTTGACCTTCCAGTTGTTTCTCCTAATCCCATCAACCATCCCCACCCTTACACACACCCAGACAAACCCCCACCCAAGAATATGGATAACCCTGGTGGACCGAGTAGCTGGGGCCCATATTCTGACTTTTGTCAACCCCTCTCCATCATATTCAACCAAGACCACCCGCATGATGACAGCAATTGCTTCATCACCAGCCCAGCCTCCCCAAGGGATTTCACCAGTCATAGGAAATTCCTTGCCAAGACCTTCCAACCTGTCACCGACCTCATCCACAGCATTGATGAACAAGATGGACTCTACTTCCTATTCCCAGCCACCACTCAGCTAATCAAAAACTAAATAAAATCCTAGTCAACATCAAGGCAAGATATCAGCACTGTCAAACCCAACCACCTGAAGAACAAGAAGAATCCGATGTGGAAGAAGAAGAACATAATTTTGAACATCCCTTCCACTACATGAAAAGAAATACCCCTTTCCCCATATCCGAAAAATGCAATTTCATCATCCTCCATCTCACGAACCCAGGACCCATACCACTCACCCGCCAAGCCGTCATCCAAGCAATTCAACCTATAATAAGCCACCATATCGCCGTTATCGAAGAAACCCACAACTCCCATCTAATCATCACTCCTATAAGAAACAGATCTATCCCGACAATCCTCAACAGACTCCAGCACACAGGTATCCCCACCCCAATCCAAATTAACCTAGAATCAAAGCAATCAAATTTGAGCAATGACCAAACAACACCCCCCCCCCACTCCCAACCCCCGAAACCACCGAAATAGGCACCCAAACCACCCCTCTCACCCCCAAAATCCGCCAAAATCCAAAAACAAGGACACCCAAAAAAAAAAAACCAAAACCCGTCACCAAGCTATTGCAGCAATTCCTGCCACCATAGAATCCGAAATCCAAGCCAACCTACCTCCAAAACCACCAAACTCAACCCCCACCCCTCCACCCCCGACTCTACCACAGACTAACCAAAACACACAAACAGACAGGGCATAGGCCGAAGTATCTGAAAAAACAGCCCTAAGCCCAAACACACATACCTCAAGCACACAGACCCAGAGCCGGCGTAAAAAACCTGCTCCTAAGTCACCAAACACACCAACACGCAACACCCCCACAACAAAAACTCCAACCCAAACTCCTTCCAGACCTACACTTATCACCCAGTGTTGTAATTGCCTAAAACTACCGTAAACCACTCTGCAGAAGGAAAAATGAAAGTGATGATATGTGCAGATGACCTGTTAGTCTGGGGAGAAAAGGAAGAGGATATCCAGTAACAGTTAGATGCTTGGGTAGATGAGGTGGAACAATATGGATTGAAATTTAATACCCAAAAGAGTGAGATAGTGATCACAACTAGAACGCCTTTCGCTAAGATAGTGGTTTTTCTTTGGTTAAAATTACGTTCGAAGGATTGACTACAGGAGGGTGAAAATTCCGATTTTCTTTGTAAACTGGTTTCTTTGGGCTGATATTTGATGCAGTACTGTTCATTTTTAATGCAGCTAATTCCTTCTCTAAAGTAAGCTGTTTTTGTGAGAGTATGTCAAAAAGTTTATTATTAATCTGATTTAGAAATAAATTCCATTGAATGCTAGGAAGCAGATTGGCTGCTTGAAGGTGAGTCTCGTAAAGTTTATTATTTAAAAACATTTTTTTCTTATATAAAAAACAAAGTTTGTTTTTCAACCAAATTTTGTTCGTTTTTTGTTGGGTTCGGACGGAATGTGGTGCGGAACGATGTTTATTGATAGTTCCTTTCAGAAAGTTAGGTGTTAAATTGTGTATAATGCATTGTTCCACCTAATGAATACTTTATTTATGTATTGTTATTTTACAGTACTGGTTTCGACCTTGTGAAGGTCATTTTAACAAAAATAGATACCATAAAGACCAAGGGAAGCCCATCGTAAGACTAACGATCTATCCATAATTTTATACAAATTCTACTAAGTTCTATGTGAAATTATAATTTTTTAACATGGACTGCAAGCATTCAAATATAGATCGACGAAGTTCCTCATCATCAAATACCAGACAACAACTTTGACCTCAACATATGTGTTTACATTACTTCAAGAAAGTTACACCGTTATACCATCAGTAGACAAACACAGCTGATCACATGATATAACATAGTTACATAAGTACAATACCCATATGAACTCATTTGTGCCTCAAAATGTTTTATTCAATCTAGCTATAAGTTTTAATGTGGAATAATGAACGTTCATAACTTAAGAACAATGTATTTTAAACATACAACATCCATGTACATACTAGTAATGTTAAGTTCTAATTCTCATATTATTTAACGTAGACAATTGCTTAAGCTAGGACAAAGAATATTTGCAAATTGACAATGTTTATGCCTATACTGTGTGGCATTGTTCTTTTATCTTTTAGTCAGCTGAAGATTACCTTCACAAGGTCAAAACCGGTAGTATAAAATAACGATACATAAATGAAGTATTGATTAGGTGGAAGCTTCAAAACTTCATATCTGTGAATCATCATTGTCTGTAGGTGAATCGCAAATCTATCCTTGTAGCTATCTTTGTGTGTTTCATGTACTTCTCTTCCATCTTAATGGTGTGTCGAACACAACCAGACCAACTCTCAGGACCGATTGTTCCAGCACCCTTACTCAGAAGTTGACACTCTAGCACTCAAAGTTGGGGTGACATTTTTTTCCCTAACATATGACTTCAGTTGTCCCCAGATCACTTGTATAGGGTTTAAAATACAGTGGTATGGAGGGAGTCCCAACACTGTCTGCACGATGCTGCAATCTCCACTACAGTGTCCCTTTTACTGATATTGGCCAATTTGATTTCCTGCAACATCACTGCCTTGATTGGTGTAAGTTTTTGCATGAAAATGTTATTGTACTCCATAAACTTAATAATGTCCTCAATATTGCTGTTCATAGAAGGAAACTGAATTAGCTGGCATGAATGATGGTTTGCGTTGTTCATCACGGTTATACATTTTTAGTCGTATGGTAGTTCCTCTAGAGGATGGAAACTAGACCAGTTCTCGAAAATTTCAGTTGTCATTTCGTCATGGCTATCAGTTTTGCAGTCTCCAGTGATTTTATCTGACAAAAAAAGACAATTTCAGTCCTATGTTTTTAGCCAAAAAGTAAAAATTATTGTTAACCCAGCTTACACTGTCTTCAGTATGCAGTTACAAGTTCCATCATCCCACCCATTCTTCTTAATGTCATGAATACTGTACCAAGTTTCATCTAGATAGACAACTCTAAATCCCCTCGGAACACAATTTCCGAAGACGGTCAATGAATTTATATCACCAAACTCCTATTGTAGCAGATTCCATTTTTCTGTTGTTTTTTTTTTTTTTCCCCTCATAATACAGAAACGAAACCCAAGATATATTAACAGTTGTCGTGGAGTGGTTTCTCCATAAGGAAAGCCATACACACTTTTTAAATATTTTAACAGTTCCTGTACAGTTGCTGACTTACCTTCATTGAAGAATGTATGTACCCCATGTCTCACTGTCACAGCAAAAATCATCAATTTTATTAAAAACTGTTAACCTTGGCTTTGCTCACATGAATTTTGTAATTTGATAAAAGGTAATCATTCCCTGATACTGCACTAAGATATTATCTGAAAATCCTTAAAGTATAAAAATTCCCCAAAACGTTTAGTTTCATTTACCCGAGAACCTCATTATAAACCATGTTTGTGCTATTTGTTGCCTGTTGGGGCTAAGATGACCAGGGTACTGGCATAAGGCATAACTAACTCTGGAACATGCGGCATAGAACTGTACATGTGAGAAACAGTCCTCTCTCAAGTCGAAAACCAAAAATACCGTATGTGTTCCTCTATTTTTAAAGGAGATTCCAAGTATCTATTTCCACGTCTGTAACATCTTCAGTGTATGAGATACAAGTATCCCCATAAAAAATTCAACTCCTTTCCCCTTTATCAGTCCATCCCCCCCCCCCCCCCCTACCTAACTGGATTTTCCAAAAACCAAAAAATGTGTTTGTTTTTAAAGGAGATTCCAAATACCAATTTTCACGTCTGTAACATCTTCAGTTTTTGAGATATAAGAATCCTCATAAAAAGAATCAGACCCCTTTCTCATGTCTTTTCACTCCATTAGGTGGCTTTTCCGAAAACAAAAAAAAAATGTTCCTGTATTTTTAAAGGAGATTCTAAATACCAATTTTCACGTCGGTAACATGTTAAGATTTTGAGATATAGGGCTACTGTAGATATACACTTTCTTAAAACCAGCCACGTTTTCAACTCTTTTCACCCCCATAAGTGGATTTTCCAAAAATAAAAAATACATGTTTATTTTTAAAGGAGATTCCGAATACCAATGTTCACGCCTGTATTTTTGAGATGTAAGTATCCCTGTTAAAGGATTCAACCCCTTTTTCAGCCCTTTTCACCCCTCCCCAATGTGGATTTTCTGGAAAAAATACTTGTTTCATTTTTTTAAAGGTGATTCCAAACTTCAGTTTTTACGACTGTAACATGTTATGATTTTGAGAAACTCATTTTAAAAATATATCACATTTTCACTTCTTTTAACAGCCTTAAGTGGATTTTTCAAAAACAAAAAATGCATGTTTCTTTATTTTAAATAAGATTCTAAATATATATATTTTTTTATGCCTGTTACATCTTCACCTTTTTTGCTATTTGCTTTACATCGCACCGACACAGATATGTCTTACGGCGACAATGGGATAGGAAAGGCCTAGGAATTGGAAGGAAGCGGCCGTGGCATTAATTAAGGTACAGCCCCGAAACGACTAAGTTTTTGAGATATATACTCATTTTAAAAATTCACCCCCTTTGCAATGGAATATCCAAAAATCCTTCCTTAGTGAGTAATATAAATGTATCCCCAAAATTTCAATTCTTTCTGTAGTTTTGGTTCAGCGATGATGAATCAGTCAGCTAGGCCATGTTATTCTATATAGATAACCGTATTATTGCCACGCTATTTTGGAGTTGTAGAACCCCTTTGTACAATTTTCTGGATAGCTTTCCCATCAAGTTTCAAAATTTTGCGCGTCTCCAAAATATAACCATTGCCTACATTATTCTTCATAATGTATTCATTTGTGTTACGTACTAGCCGTTGACTTTGCTTACTTAAAGTTTTAGTTGCCTGTCATTTCTTCGCAGTACTACTACTCAGTTGAGTATCACTCGTGGGCACGGAACCACTGCTGCTCAGTCTAGTATCACTGCTACTGGTGCTCGGTTGAGAATGGTTTGCGTGCAGGATCTTCTGGTGCATTAATTTCCAGGTTTCATTCCTACGGTCTCTGCAATATTGCATGAAGCTAAGTGAAAAGCAATACACTTCACAAATATTAATTAATGAAGCAAGTAATATTGCAAGTCTTTCACATAGCGAACAAAGCGCATGCAAATTTTCTTAGCTGAAAAAAGAGACTGGCGTCTGTTGGAATAAGAGTTGCATTGGCAACAGAGCTATGAGGATTTCTGTTGGGAAATGGGAACTTCCGTTTTAAAGCCCACTACTGTCATAAATCGCCCCCCGTTGGTGAAGCAAGGGGCCATGAGATCAAACGAATGCTGATTTCTTTACAGGGAAACACTATTTCATTGCTTTTTTTTTTTTTTTTTTTTTTTAAACAATTGAAAGCAATATTGATTGCAGAATATAAATAAAATTTTAAGATGGTAATTTTTTTATATATTTGGGCAATGTCAAAAATGGATGTTATCCCCATTTTTAGGTCATTTTACCCCAGTATAAAATGCTTTCATGCATTATTCAACATAAATCGTGATCATGCAGTATTATGTTGTTTTCCACTACCACCGAAGGAATTAACTAGGCATTTACATTAAAATCTGAGATCTAGTAATGACATAAAATAACATATTATAGTTGAACTTCATTAGTATGTAATTAGATCACACACACACACACACACACACACATCTGTTTAAATGGAATTGTTTGATCCCAGTCAAATGTAGATTTAAATCTACCTTTTGGAGTGATTTTGTTCATAAGCTGTTCTAGAAACTGTATAATAGTTCCTTGGTGCTCTCGGTCAACACTACTTACTTTCTGGTATTTAATGTTGCACAATTTCTGCTATGCTTAAGTTTTCTTTATTTTCCAGGGAAGACAGCAAAGTAAGCCATTATATTATCAACAAAATACAGCAAGGTGATCAGACTCGCTATCGCATTGGAGACCAAATGTTCCCTGACCTGCCAGCATGCCTTGCTTTCTACAAACTGCACTACTTAGATACTACACCTCTCATCAGGCCAGCCCCTCGACGTGTTGAGAAAGTGATGGCGAAGTATGACTTTGAAGGCAGTGTACGTAACATAATGCAGTATTGATGGGTTATTAATTCTGTTTCCCGTGTAAAAAGAGTTCATGAAGCTTTTCATTAAAAGACATGCAAGTGACACAAACACTGAAGAACATTGCAATTGTGCAGTTTTTAATGAAAATCTTCTTGAACATTTTTACGTTGCAAATGTGCAGTTTTACAGGATAGGTAAAAGAATGTTTTTCAGTAGTTTTACTTGCATGTTTTTTATGAAAATATTTTTGAACTGTTTTACTTAATGATGCAATTTTTAAAACAATTTCTATCACCCAATAGGGCTATTACATTCCTAATAGACCGGATGATTATTGGCTGATGAGCATTTCACATAACTGGCGTTCTGACTCCCGATTGGCTGTTGAGCATTATGTCACAGTATGGGGGCTTCTGATTGCCTGGGTGCGTGGCTTCAAAACTCAGAAAATTTTAAATTGTGTCTGCGGACGATTTGAAACACTCTTTACATGTGCAAGCTTAACGTAACAGGCCCGCATTCAACTCCAGACTTAACCTTAACAGCGGTGCCAACCTTACAAATCCAAGTTATGCCCAGAAGAGTGCAAGCTTAAACTAACAGTCTTGGAATCTACTCCAGGCTTAACTGCCTCATTAGGTACGGTGGTGCTATACATAATGTTTATGGGACTAATAGTGACAGTTCAGCGGCTTCTTCTTCTTCTTCTTATTCTTCTTCTTAACTGGCAGTTTTTCCCTACACCAGCTTGTATGCTTCTGGCGCAAGGACTGCAAAAAAAGAAAAGATGGCTGCTATACATTATCTTTATGGAAGGCTACTCTAAGGTCTTGAGAGCTGACGCTGGGCAATAAGCTTCTTTTGGGTGCAACAGGGCTTCTTTTGAGCAATATAAGACTTCTTTTGCATGCTATAGGGCTTGTTTTGGGCATTATGAGGCTTCTTTTAGGCTTTTTGGGATGTTTAAGGGCATTATGAGAACACTTTTGAGTGCCACAGGAATTCTCTTGGGCATTGTACTAAAGGATTTTTTTTAAAGTGCTATACAGCTTCCTTTGAGCATTTGTGGTGTAGGGAGCAGGTAGATTGTGTAAGTTGCCATTTTTCTATTTTGTGCTCATAACATTACGCTGGGATTTGCAGCAGTTACAGGACCTCGTGCGTGCTACAAAGCTTCTTTTGAGTGCTATTGAGGCTTCTTTTGGCTACTAGGACGGTGCTTTGGGTTCAATTTTAACACTTAACTCTAACAAGACAGTGGATTGAACTCTAGTAGAAGTTGGGGATGAGGCAGAGGAGGTAGCTGTGTTAGAGGATGAGGTTAAAGTGGAAGTAGAGGGTGAGTGACAGGGTAACTTTTCTGTGCACTTGTTTCTTAACACTCAGAGCAAACTGTTGCGGTGATGATGTGGCCTGCTGTGCTTATCTCAGAGTTGAATTTTACGCATGACCTTATGTTTTGTTTTTGCTGACTAGCGGACATAGTAGTTTATTTTAATCTTCAATCTAATACATTTGAACTTTTGAGAATTTTAGTAACCTACTGTAGTGTTTACATCACTCTTGTGTTTAGAACCCACTCGAAATTTTAATCTACTGAGACAGCTAATGCAAGATGGTGTAGGGGCAGAGCTGTACAAGAACTACACGAACTACATAGGATAGCTGCTATACACTATTCTTATGGGCCTAAGTCTGGAAAGTTACCTGAGGAGCTCACAACTTGTAAGTTAGGATATAATACTCTTATCAGTCTAACTTTTGCGAACTGATGTTAGGGCTACTTAGGTAAGATGGCTGCTATACACTACTCTTATGTGGCTAACACTAGTGTGTTACATCAGGGCCTTACAACTTGTAACATATGACCTATTAATTTTATCAGCCTAACATTCAGGAATTCACAAGGCCTACTGGGCAAGATAGCTGCTATACTTTTTTTTTTTTTTTTTACAAGTTGCTTTACATCGCACAGACACTGATTGGTCTTATGGTGATGGTGGGACAGGAAAGTGCCAGGAGTGGGAAGGAAGCGACTGAGCCTTAATTAAGGAACAGCACCAGCATTTGCCTCATGTGAAAATGGGGAACCCTCTTCAGAGCTGCCGACAGTGGGGTTCAAACCCACTATCTCCTAAATAAGGATGCTGGCCACTCTTAAGCGACTGCAGCCATCGAGCTTGGTGCTGTACATTACTCATATGGGGCTAACTCTGGAGAGCTACCTGATGGGGTTATAACTTGTACCTTTTAGTTTGATTCCTTGGCTAACTTTAACCTTACAGGCTCTTCTTAGCTAACCTCACAGGCTAGCATTTGACTTCTTGATTAACCTTAGCCTAGCATGCTTGAGTTCGTTAGTGGCTGAAGTAAATTGGTGTTTAGTGCTTTCTGAGCTTGAGTTCAAGGGTTCGAACCTTGTAGGCTAATTCTGCTACTAGAAGAGGCTCTATCCTCCTCCTCTTCCTCTTCATCATCATCATCATCATAGACTTACTAGCATATGACCTCCTCCTTCTCATAAACTTAGTAGCATATGATCTCCTCCTCTTGTGTGTTTACAACCCACTCAAAAGTTTAATTTACTGAGATAGCTGACAAAATGGTGTGCAGGCAGAGCTCTGTGGGATACCTTTTTGGCATGATGGTAAAGTAATTGTAATGGTAACATTTTGAAGGTATATGTTAGTAAGCCAATCAGGATGCTATAAGGTAGAAACTGCTATTAACACCACTGTGGGGGTTGTAGCCCCATCTTAACGAACTGTGGTGAGTCTTCTGCTATCCTCTGTGTTGGCAACATCTACCGATCAAAGCTTACATACCTTACAAAATTTGCACAAGCTCAACTAAATTAACTACAATGGTTTACGTAAACTCTCATTGTTGACATACCAACGAGTTTTGCAAGCTTGGATTATGAGTATGCCTCTGAGGTCTACTCTCCCGTTGTAAAGGACATCGCGCAATGTATTTTAAGTTTAGAAGAGCAAGTATTACCATGCGTGGTGATAACTAGATACTCTACTCATTAGAGGACTACTGGCTCTTAATTTCTTAAAAAAAATTGGTAGAATGAAAATCTAGGTAGATGGAGGTCTAAAAAGTAGGTAGATAAAGATGTAGGGTCAGCTATTGCACCGTTCCCGCGTCCAGGTAAGGACGCACAAGATCCAGGCTAGCTCAAATATGATTATAATTGTCACTGTTCATAGTTTACTGGCTATGGGTTCCAAATGAGAGAAAAAGAACCGATTTATACTCGTGGAAATACCTAACTTACGCAGAAGGACGTCTCCTACTCATATTCCTAGCTAGTATCCACCTGTAGCTTATGAAATTACCAAGATATTAGTACTTACAACTAGGCAATTACTCTAAAAGTCATTAAAAGAGAGTTTGACTTTTCTCATGCTCAATTTATTATAAATTAAATCCAATCAAGAGTAAAAGATTGTCATATTCTCTCTCTGAGATAAAAAGTAATGAACGTTGATCTATACATATGTCTCGAAGTTCATTTTTGGGAATATTAAGTTAAAGGCGTTGGGTAGAACTAAAATATCAAGTTAGGATGCTTAAAAATGAAACAGACTTGATCTTAAAAGATCTTAATTGAAAAACACTAGTCTGAAAATCTAATTGAAAAGAAAAGAATCTAGCATCCAACAAAAATGAATGAAAAATTACATCGTAACATACTATGTACACTGTCGAAGATTGAGAGTTTTTCTTGAAAATGTAGGACGCAGTTTCATATTTGGCAATAAATCAATTAAGAATTGGAATCACATCTTTCACTAAGTAAATTCTTGAAAAATTAGTCTGAATATACTATTTTCTTTCGTTTCATTTTCGTTAATTCATGGGAATACGTTAGCTTTTCTTGATTCTAACTATTTGTGTCCAAATACACAACCAAATTAACCTGGGAAAATATCTTCAGAATATTTAAAACATTTGACAGATATCGCATTTTCAAAACATGTTCATGTTTCTTGGCACATCTTCTTGCATAAGCATCGACAACTCCCTTTAAGTCAGTGTATACTCTTAAAGTATTATGATCAAACATCATATCTAGAAAATTATGCAAATTATTCTCTTAATTTGCGATTATTAATTAATTCAAGTGCATATCTATGTCATAACATTGTCCTGTTAAGTGTGTCTAACCATCATTCCATCAAAATATACGGTAATTGGGTGGTCTACCTTATGAGAAGACTTCACTTTCAACTGACAACTCTTATTTGTGAAGTTAAGTCACCAGTGATATCGGGTAATGCATTGGAATAAACTTCAAAGCTTCCGTAACATGTGAGAAAATTCTTACAATTAGAAGAAATACACGGATGTAGGCTAATTTAATTTCATCCTAATCATGAATCATTTGGTGATCTTTAATAAAGTATCTACATACGGACGGCATTGAGATTGTATCCTATTCTGCTCATGGCTTACTCATGGATGAATGGTTGACTGAAGACAGATTATATTCATTAACTACCTCAAAAATACGTAACTTGGAATATTATTTTCCTTAACAACACAACTATGACCATACGAAGGACAATAACTATCACCAACATTAATCATCATAACCTCATATCATTATTCACATTAAAGAACCATTACTTCACATTTCATATCAATATCACATTTCACTTCACAGTATATGCATTAGCTCATTCTAACTCGACGTATATCTCTCTGTCATCATGGACCGTGAACTTAACTACTCTGTCATAGTTTTCAAGCTTTTCATAATTCCAAAAGATATTACCACATCCTTCTATATAGTAAGCATTTCCTACATACAATCTCATTTCTACTATTACTCGGTGTCATAAGTTCTCACATATGCCTAACATTTGACTCAACGTTGTATGAAATTCACCAATAGATTAAAAATTAATCTCCTCTCATATAACATTGACAGCATTACGAACGGATGCTTTATCATCACTGGTTGACTATACCTTACATATGGATTTGACGTTTAGGTTTGATGAATACCAAACATCCTTTAACCTAACTTTGGTATCAGTCTTCTCGTATATAATTATCACACTGACACTAACTAGAATAGCATTTTAATAAAAAGAACAAATAAATTCTTACTTGTATATTTGACTTAAAAGAAAACTTACCTTTGCTTTGCATTTCCCGTAGTCGTCTCATGTCCAGGTGGATGGACATGCGGGCACAGCTCCTTGCATTTCCCTTATTTGTTTGGGAACATCTGGGACTGTCTCATCTGGTTACTGGTCTTCATGGGCCGGCAACGTCATCCTGCTGCTTTCATCTGGGCAGCCTCGCCTTCATTTTCTTAGTGCATCATGGTAGTAGCTCGAGCAATTGGAACAGAATAAGACGTCAATTTAGTCAATGTCGTCATCTTATGGCTATATTTTCTTACTATTTGCATGTGATAAATAAATATTGCTCTTAGAAGAGTTGATCTCAAAATTATTCTAACAATTTGGGATACGTAGAAGTGAGTATTCCACTCAAATTGTGAAGATTATGTGTGTCTATATTTTTCTTTTTCTCTCTCTTCTTGCCGATGTTACGGTTCTTTAGCCGCTCTGAATTGGTGGTATCGGCTAACACGTCGTCTTAGGTGTGTAACGTGACGTATCACTGCGGAATCTTTTTATATTTGAAAAAGCGATTTAATTTCACGGTGCGAAATAATTTGTAGCGCTAATACTGCAGACAATAGCTGTGAACGAAGACTTCTCTCTGTCTTAGGAATAGAATTCCGGTGTAATGATATTTTCTTCCTCTTGCGATCGACTGTGACGTTCTTCTTCTAAGCCAAATTGAATGAATGTTAAAAATTTTCTTCTAATAATAACTCGTAACAATCTTCAAATGTCATTCTTTTATCACCGCCTTCTATGTTTCTTTTTCGCCTAGCGCTTGACGAAAACATTACTACTTTGGCTCATAGTAGTATCTGATGTTATAATATCGACGTTCTGATAACTTAGACTCCATTTTTTTTCCGATAGGATCTTGTTGAGAACAGTGAAATGGCACACTATGCAATGTACCGGGCTACATGTTACAATTCTGTAAGGGAGGGGAACAACAATCATTGAAGTGTTAGCAAGTTAGAGATGCGAGAAATGAACGTCAGCAGACAAATACATACAGAATGGAGGTTTTACATTTTGCAAACCTGTTACACGTACATGTGCACATTAGCAAACAAGATAATGCTGGCACTCCTTCCTAGAGTTAGACATGTTGAGTGGTGAGAAAATTAAACATGCAATGGAAGGTTATGGAACACACTAGTTTGGCAGCTTCAGAAGAGATCATCCATGATAACCCTTGCCTACTGTATGAGAAACACACAGAAACAGTTGCTCAATGAGTGCACTTGCACAATTATGCCTACTATAAGTACAATAAGTACTCTTCTCTCAAAATTATTCGTTGTACTACAGGATGCAATTGGAACTTTCCAAAGAAATGTTTTATACCAGAAATATAATTGTAACAGCCACAAAATCAGGAAAAATGGGGTGAAAATAATTAAAATATTAGTTTAAAGAATCTTTCTTTCCATTTGCGGAAGAGAAGTGTTTGCTACTGTTAAATTCAGAGTATTAATATTATTGTGTTAATATTATTTTACATTGTCTCCTTTACATGGGAATATAAATACAATATCCCATTAATGGCCAGTTTCTTGTACACCACAGTTACCTGTGAGTTACCTAAATGCGCTTGTAACTTTAACTGCGCTGTTAACTTAAATGAGTTTCCGGAAACTTAATCCAGATTTATAAGCCCTGGTAACAAACAGTACAGTTATCGTCATGTTTAGTATCCCTCGTCCTCTAATAGATGTGTGTACGCAAATGTTTTTAGCATTATTTTGGTAATATCTTGTTAGTTTTACTAGCAGAAGTTTTCTACAATGAAAAATGGTTGGCAAATATGTACACAGTCATCTCAATCAATCTGATTCAGCATGTAATAATCTCTCGTAATATGAATATATGAACGATTTAATAATGCAAAAATTAGATATATTTCCCCTTCTTTCTTATTCACAGTATGCAGACATAGTCTTAAATTTCACCTTGATCATTGTCATTAGTAAAATTATAAAAATACACCGCAATTACCAAAAAGATCACTTTTCACTGATCCAGATCACAACAAGCATAAATGAAAATAATTGCATAAATGAAAACGTGCAGCACACTTTGGAACCTATCCTTCCAGCACTGAAGTTCCGCACTGATTGTGCAATAGCTATTTGTTCCCGCTGCAACTGTTGCAGATTTTTTAGTAGACTGCAAACAAACCAAAAACTCCTACTTGAAACACGCATGTGCTGTTTTTCTCCTCAAGGATGCTGGACATGTATGGCAAGATTGCCGTTTCTTCAGTTTTTCTTCCGCATCTCGGCACAGAGTCCTACGTGTAAAATGTTGCTTATTCCAGCTCATATCTCTCTGGGAACTCACTCATTTATCATTCTTCTTTGACATGTAATTTCACCTAATCACGTGCTAAGCCCTTCAAGAATTCCATCTTTTTTCTGGGCTTTCATGGCACAACTTGAACAACACGAAAGCATTAAAAACTGTGGTCGTCAATAGCCAAAAGAAACTAGCCATATCACTAAATTTTTCATTAGTAGTTCCCTAATGGCTTAGTATTGCACCACGTTCCATCAAGACCCTTAAATTAATATTTCCTGTAGCAGAACACAGCTATTTACCTGCTGATAGAGTATTCGGCCAAATAGAGAAAATGCTGAAAAAAAGAGCAACCATTCTGAACAAAAGTATATTTTGATACATTTAAACAATATGGGACTGTAATAGAACATAGCAGAGACACAACTATCTACGATTGGAAAAAAGAAACAAGAAAACAGGAACTCCCAGGACAGTGGCGTTACAAATTCAATGAGGCGAAGAGAATGATTATCAGTCACTCTCAGGGAACTGTAAAAATTAGAGGTGAAACCTTTTACAGGTCTGACTTAAGTTTTTCAAACCCAGTCTTTAAGAAAAGGAAGACTGCTGCCGTGGTAAGGCCATATATTCTGAACTGTGGAGTACCTGTAAAAAAGGAGAAGACTTCTGATGTAGATTCATTGCTGAAGCAGCATTTTGGTGAAGATTGGAGAAAGTTTGAAAATCTGCAGTTCTACAAGGATGTTACAGATCCAATAAAAGGGGTGGGGTTGGAGGAGGAGTATGATGAGGTGGATGACTTTATTTGCCAACCACAAATTGAGGTAGCAGATCTCAGAATCTAAAACATTGAATTATTGTACCTCTGTGATATGCATATTGATAAAAGATTCCTTTAAAATTATATTTTTATTTTGTATGGTTAGGCTTTGTTATTGAAATGTTGTATTATTATGCACTTGTGATACACAAATATACCTGAAACTATATCAAACCGTTATACACTATATGATCAAAGGTATCTGACACCTGGCTGAACATGACGTACAAGTTTGTGGCGCCCTCCATCGGTAATGCTGGAATTCAATATGGTGTTGGCCCACCCTTAGCCTTGATGACAGCTTCCACTCTCGCAGGCATACGTTCAATCAGGTGCTGGAAGGTTGCTTGGGGAATGACAGACGATTCTTCACAGAGCGCTGCACTGAGGAGAGGTAGCGATGTAGGTCAGTGAGGCCTGGCATGAATTCGACATTCCAAAACATCTCAAAGGTATTCTATAGGATTCAGGTCTGTACTCTGTGCAGGGCAGTCCATTACAGGGATGTTAACGTCGTGAAACCACTCCGCCACAGGCCATGCATTATGAACAGTTGCTCGATCGTTTTGAAAGATGCAATCGCCATCCCCGAAGTGATCTTCAACAGTGGGAAGCAAGAAGGTGCTTAAAACATCAATGTAGGTCTGTGCTGTGATAGTGCCACGCAAAACAAGGAGTAGTACAATCCCCCTCCATGAAAAGCACGTGTTGGCACTACACAAGCTGGCAGATGGCGTTCACCGGGCATTCACCGTACCCACACCCTGCCATCGGATTTTCACATTGTGTACCGTGATTCGTCACTCCACACAACGTTTTTCCACTGTTCAATCGTCCAATGTTTACGCTCCTTACACCAAGCGAGGCGTCATTTGGCATTGACCTGCGTGATGTGTGGCTTATGGGCAGCCGCTCAACCATGAAATCCAAGTTTTCTCACCTCCCGCCGAACTGTCATAGCACTTGGAGTGGATCCTGATGCAGTTTGGAATTCCTGTGTGATGTTCTGGATAGATGCCTGCCTATTACACTTGACGACCCTCTTCAACTGTCGGTGGTTTCTGTCAGTCAAGAGACGAGGTCGGCCTGTGCGCCTTTGTGCTGTACGTGCCCCTTCACATTTCCACTTCACTATCACATCAAAAACAGTGGACCTAGGAATGTGTAGGAGTGTGGAAATCTCGCGTACAGACTTCTGACACAAGTGACACTCAATCACCTGACCACGTTCGAAGTCCGTGAGTTCCGCGGAGCACCCCATTCTGCTCTCTCACGATGTCGAATGACTACTGAGGTCGTTGCTATGAAGTACCTGGCTGTAGGTGGCAGCACAGTGCACCTAAGATGAAAAACGTATGTTTTTGGGGATGTCCGGATACTTTTTATCACATAGTGTACTTAGTATTAAAGTAGTCTGTAGTAAAAAATCCATTGTTTATAATTGAAGATGGTCCTTACAAGCTATGATTGTAAAATTGGAACACTTTCATATGAATACAGCAAAAAGTTCCTAGGAGTGATGCTGTAAAATTGCTAAGAGTAGAACCAGGGGGAACTCCTCACAAAGTAATTCTTTATAATACAGTTTCATGCTATTAAGACCTTGCTTCCAAAGATTTTAATGGAATATACTCTTATCAAAATTTCAAAATATTTGTGACTGAACTGAGCTTTGAACTGTGTTATGTGATTTTAACTTGATGTGTATCTTTTCTGTTTAGAATAATATTCATCCAGTAAATGGCTGAAGATGTCCCAAATGAATTGTATTTTTATAAGTAAATACATATTTTAAAGTACTGAGAATGTGGAATTTCTCTTGAATATATTGAAAAAAATTATTTACCTGCACTTGTATTTAAATGACTTTGTGCAGTACAATACATCATACATCATGCATTCTCTCTTTTGCACATTTTCTGAAGTACAAGTTGTCTCTCATCAGAGCTATTGCTGTTAGAAGGGCTAAAAGGTAAATGTCTTCACTGACAAAAATGTTGCATCCTGAGATCCAGCTGAAACAGCAGTTTCAGCATTTAATACGTCTTGCATCCTTTACAGCCTGTTTTACTGTTATATTTCCTTCTTGCAGAACCTTTTTCAAGAGGTCAATAAAACTTATTTAATTGCATTCATTTGAAAAAAATCCTGAGAAATTTCTGGACTTCTGGCTTCGTTGAATAGGATCTCATGTGATGCATAAACGTTTTTCCATCGAGTACGTTCTGCACTTTCCGTACCCCTCACAATTCCATCAGGATATCCATCAACGACTACAGCAATGTTTGAACCATAGTGTACTTGCAAGTACAGTATGTTAGGTAACTCTTAACAGTGCCCCTGAAATTCAAATTCCACTGCCAAGCAACTTTATGAAGTAGATGACCTCCATCCACCACTACAAATTTATTGGTATTTGTTCCTTTGACAGCATGTGTGGTTGGTGTGAATGCTGAAAATAAAGACAATTTAGTCTCGTTTTGCATACCCTCTTCCCTAAATATTGACAAATGAAAAGGTGGCAGTTCAAATGTGAAAAACATTTTCAGGTCTTAATAATAATAATGATAGGGAGCCTCCGTGGCTCAGGCGGCAGTGCGTCGGCCTCTCACCACTGGATACCGTGGTTCGAATCCCGGTCACTCCATGTGAGATTTGTGCTGGACAAAGCGGAGGCGGGACAGGTTTTTCTCCGGGTACTCTGGTTTTCCCTGTCATCTTTCATTCCAGCAACACACTTCATTCTCATTTCATAGCATCTATCAGTCATTAATAAAATCACTTTGGGAGTGGCGACCCCATCGTACTAATAACCTATATGTGATTCATTCATTTCATTCCTGACCCGGTCAGTGACTGGAAAACAGGTTGTAGGTTTAAAATAATAATGATAATAATAGTAATAATAATAATAATAATAATAATAATAATAATGTTTTGGCTTTACGTCCCACTAACTACTTTTACGGTTTTCGGAGATGCCGGAATTTAGTCCCGCAGGAGTTCTTTTACGTGTCAGTAAAACTACAGACATGAGGCTGACGTACTTGAGCACCTTCAAATACCACCGGACTGAGCCAGGAATTAACCTGCCAAGTTGGGGTCAGAAGGCCAGTACCTCAACCGTCTGAGCCACTCAGCTCGGCTTTCAGGGCCTCATCTGACTGTTGGTTACACAAATTCTGTGGAAGGGTGTTAGTTGGTCCACGGTAATTTTTTTCTCTCCCAGTATTAGCATTGTCGGGAACTGAAGCAGGTGTGATCACTTTATCTTTACATTTGAATTGAACGTTTTTGAAGTTCCTTCTAAACCTAGTTTGTAAGACAAGTGGCAATTATCATCTGCTGCTCCTACCATGCCACTACTTATTGATTGATATCAGCACATCATTTGTGAGGAATGGTATATACTGAGGAAACCACTGCACAAAATTTCCAACATCCTCAATGTCTCGAGCAGTGTGAGGAGGGTGCATGTCAACATGTTGCTCACTAGTCGCTGGTTTTGTATTACGAAAGAAATATAATGTATGTTACTTGTGCCGTACCTACAAGCCGTCTCAACTTCTCGTTAGACGCAGATAGTATTTTCTTTGTGTCTATGTACGAGTGTTCTCCCTCATCGTTATTGTCCCTAGCAGAACACACAACATAGACCTTGAACAACTATAGGTCTTCAAATATTAGTTGTAGAAATGCCCTATTGTGCTCAGTGTACAGCAACATTACTCACCTTTAAAATTGATTCGTATGTTGTTTGCTCTAAATACCTTAGTTTAGGAGATATTTAACAAAATTTGACAAAAATTCACAACTTTTGCAACTTGAAAAAAGCACAATTTTTTGAAAGCCTGTATCCCAAAAACTACGTAAGCTACAGAGCTGAATTTGGGCTCAAACTGTAGTAAATTTACTTTACTTTAAATCACGAAGGAATGATTTTCTTTGTTTGACCAGCTGTTTAGCAGATATTTCAAAAAAGAAACAGAGAATAAAAGACGCTTCTGTGCTGCTTTGAGGATCTTAGTGGATTTTGAGGAGTGTTTGAAACTCCCAAACTAGTTTCCTGCATGGTGAAATGAGACTTTCACTAGTTTTTTTTTTAAAGTGAAAAGTCCATGCTTCAAAACAAGTTGGAATGTATGAGCTAAACACAACAGGTGGGTAAAGTTTCCTAACTTCATAGCATTAACAACATTGGGACTGTTATCATGAATCACAATCATTAATCTATCAATTAAACCCCAAGTTTCTAAAGTTTTCTGTAAAAAATTGGCTATATTTTCACCAGTGTGGCTCACTTCTTCAAATGGTATCACTTCAATGCATATATGTTTTAGATTATAGTCCAGGTCCACAAAATGAACGGTGACACTTAAATTAATAGTCACAGGCTATTGTTGTCCACAGATCAGTCGTAACAGCTACGCTGTTCGCATTTTGGAGCTCTTTTCTTACTCTTCTTTCCACTTCTTCGTAAAGTTCTGGAATTATTTGATTGGATATTTGCTTACGAGAAGGCATAGCTTATCTAGGTTCAAGATACTTAATCAACTCCTTAAATCCTTCATCCTAAACATTACTGAATGGTTGGTTATCTTTGCATACCATTGTAGAGATTTTTCTGGTAATTGTCTTCAACCGACAATCACCTGGTTTAAATGCTTATTTCTTGTCCAAAAATGATTGAAGTGTAGGTTGAGACTGTTGAGAGAATGATGGTGATAATGCCGATGTCATCGATGACTGTGAAAGAAGTCACAGTCTCATCTGCTATTACTTCTTCAGAAGTTAAATTTCCACTTCCTCTGAATTTTTTTATTAAGATGTTCTGAAAAAGCAATTTTGTGCAGTGATGTGACATTTTTTTTAGGTCATTAGTGATAGTTTCCACCATGCAAAAAAACTCTTTTACAAATGTGACAAATAGCGCAATCATCACAATGGGGGTCTATTCGGAAATAGATCCACACTTCACTCATATTGAACGAAATAAAATACAGATGGTACGGTCCACGAAACACACACTCTTCTGTCACGTAGAGGTAGCAGCTGAAGAATAAATAATCAGTTTGGTGAGTGATCGGGGGGAGGAGGAGAGAACTAATGCTCACAGCAGGCGGTCAACCTCATAGGCCTTACCTTACATTTGGTTTCCCCGAAGAAGTTGTCTGTTTACCTGCTTTGACATTTCTAGTCATCTCCAGACAAGCAAGTGGGAAAATCCAGAAATTAAGTTAATGAGGACCAACCCCTGCTACGGGGATATTCCTAGCAGCTGCAGCAAAGCTCCTGCAGATGATGCTCCCCGTCAACTGACAGCGCTAGCATTCAAACATGACAATTAAAAACATACTATAATAGATCGCTTTACGATTCGAAAATTTAATCAAGTGACATACTTGTACCAGAAACCTCTAACTGTAAGTTGATCTGTCAGATATTTCTTTTAGTTAGAGTTTCATTTTTCCCACAATACAACAAAGGTAATTTCTCTATTGTTACAAAATCAAAAAGAAGCACTTCCTAGAAAATTCAACTCGACATGTAATTAGTCAGGTTCTTGCTTGACTTGCCGTGAGGTAATTAAAGGTTTGGGTTTGCACTGAATCTCCGTATCTGTCTTCGTCTCTGTTTAGATGGTCTTTGCGACCACTTTAAAATGTTCTACTTGCGGCAATAATATTTTGTGATTTTAAAAAGAAAATAAAAATTGCAGAATTACCACCTAAGTATCGAAAAAGTATCGAGCAAATTTTCTGAAGTATTGTTCTATGTGTATACCATGCAAGTAGCGTGAGTATCGAAGGTATCGAGGACCCATCCCTAAGAATAATAATAATGTTATTAGATTTATGTCCCACTGACTACTTTTACAGTTTTTGAGACTTCATGGTGCCGGAATTTTTTCCCGTGGGTGTTCTCTTACGTGCCAGTAAATCTACCGGCATGAGGCTGATGTATTTGAGCACCTTCAAATACCACCAGACTGAGCCAGGGTCAATCCTGCCAAGTTGGGGTCAGAAAACCAGCGCCTCAGCCGTCTGAGTCGCTCAGCCACTGATGACCTAGATGTTACAAAGCTCCTAATAAATCAACAAATACTTACTAGAATTGTCCATTAATGAGGAAAACAACAAACGTGTTGCTTCGAACTTCATCACAGTCGCAGACAACAATAATAATACATACATATATCCTATAGAAAACACATCGAATGTTTAAGTTACTTGCCTTAAAACATTGCTATAATTTTCTACAAATTGTTGGTCATTGAAATTACAAAATTCCAAGTGGGTGCTGAGCATCAAAATGAACTTGTGTCTCGGCTAGCGAGGTGCACTGAATCAGCTTAATGCACTCTTATCTGGAATGTCATTTTTTGTCTGTCTATTATGCATGAGTAAGATTCCTTGATTGTAAGACTTGCAAAGTGTGCAGTTACTTGCTGATAAAGTAAGTGGATTGTACAACTGAGAGTAATCAGGCAATATGACAATTCTCCCAGAAAGAAAAGAAGGTGTACAAAAGAAAGATAATTTACTACAATGATTATCCAGTAGAGCCTGCGATGTGTTTAAAGACATACCAGGTACTATACCAAACAAGACTTAAAAAGTTTCTTGTCTATGCTAGGTATGAGAAAGATCTGCCGAAGGCATTAAAACATTTCTCGATGCTCGTATTATATGAAATTTTAAAGCATTATTATGTAGTTTGTAAAATTTCAAAAATAGGTTGAAAAATACGAACCGATCTACAAATACGAGAGTACTAACCGATCTACAAATATGTGTTTAATGCCACATTAAAAAGTGAAACTGTCCATTGTTTGCATCATCAGGTCATAGACTGGTATGATGAAATTCTCCATGTCACCTTATTCTGTGCTAATCTTCTTTTTCCATGTAATACTACATCCTACTTTGACTCTAATCTGTCTAATTCTTGCCTTGGTTTATCCTCTAAAATTCTTACCACCTACTCTTCCCTCAAAAACTAACCAAAGAAGTTGTGGCTGGGTTACTGTAGTCACATCCTAGTTTGTGAACCATGAGCAACGATTGAGTGGCCTAGTAAGTTATCGTGAGAGTTGAGATAGCAGTTACTACGGAATAGGCATCTCGGACGTATTCAGAGTCCTGGCCATCCTTTTGCTCAGGTGGCTAGGAATATACAATCCACTAGTAGTCCCTTACCTGTTATAAGAGAGATCCTCGCTAGGACTATGTTCAAGTAGGGCTAGCATCCTGCTTCACAGAATTTTTGCTGATCACGCTCAGAATGTTTTAAGCAAGCTTCTGACCCTGGGAGTAAGAGTCCCACTCCCATTCGACAGGTGAGGGACACCTTAGAAACAACTTGGCGAACAAAATGGAATTTGAATGGAAGCTGTCAGTATTAATGGGGGTTATTGGAGAACGAAAGTAGAACTGGCTGATTCGGCAAAGAGGATGTGTTAGGAGTTAATGATATTCTGGTAAGGGGAGATAACGAGGAAGAGAGAGATTATAAAGTGTACTTGACAGGTGTTAAAAAAGGGAAGGGCAGAGTGTGGGGCAGGACTGTTCATCAGGAATACTGTTGCACATAGCTTCTGTTAGGCACGTAAATGAGCGAATGATGCAGGTAGATTTGGTAGTTGGAGGTATTAGGAGGAGAATTGTCTCAGCGTATTCACCATATATGAGGTTGCAGATGGGGAGGAAGTTGACAAGTTTTATTAAGCATTGATTGACATCGTACTCAGGATCTACAGCAAGGATAGGATAGTGCTAATGGGCGATTCCAATGTGAGAGTTGGAAATAGAAATGAAAGGTACAAAAGTGTGATTGCTAAATGTGGGTAAGGTATGGAAGCAAATTGATATGGGAAGCGTTTTCTGGACTTCTGTGCTAGTATGGGATTAGCTGTTACGAATATATTCTTCAAGAATAAGGCTATTCACCATTCCACGTGGGAGGGTAAGGGCACCATATCCAGACTATATCTTAACAGACTTTGAATTCAGGCAGTCTGTTAGGAAAGCGGGTTACCTAGGAATTTTTAGATGATGCAGACCACTATCTAATCTGCATTTAACTATTTCTAGGCCCTGAATAGAAAAGTGAAATTTGTCCGCAGATGAATAAGGATACAAAATCTCCAGAATGAGGAAATTAGAAGTACTTGGATATGATCAATGAAACGTTCCAAACAATAGGCAGTAAGTAGGTTCAGGATATAGAAAGAGAATGGGTGGTATACGGGGATGCTGTAGGGGAAATAGCAAGTGAATGCCTAGGAACAACTGTGTGTAAAGATGAGAAAAAATGGTCAGCTTGTAAACGTAAAAAGAAGGCATATCAGAAATAGCTCCAAGCAAGGACAGATGCAAACAGGGAATTGTATATAGATGAAAGAAACTGAGGGAAACAAATAGTTATTGAAATCAAGAAGTCATAGGGAAATTTTGGTAATAACCTGGAAAGGCTAGGTCAACCAGCAGGGAAACCTTTCTGAACAGTTTTTTAATTAATTTCATGTCGCTATTTCTAGCTGAGTGCAGCCCTTGTAAGGTAGACCCTCCGATGAGGGTGGGCGGCATCTGCAATATATAAGAAACTGCGTGTTATTGTGGTGGAGGATAGTGTTATGTGTGGTGTGTGAGTTGCAGAGATGTTGGGGACAGCACAAACACCCAGCCCCCGAGCCACTGGAATTAACCAATGAAGGTTAAAATCCCCAACCCGGCCGGGAATCGAACCCGGGACCCTATGAACCGAAGGCCAGTGCGCTGACCGTTCAGCCAACGAGTCGGACTTCTGAACAGTAATAAAGCATCTTAGAAAGTGAGGGAAAAAGAGTATGAGTAGTGTCTTGGGTAAATCAGGTGAACTCATAATAAATCCCAGGGAATCACTGGACAGGTGGAAGGAATATTTAGAAAACCTTAACAGAAAGGGAAACCTTCTTGCTGTCAACGTGAAGAACTGAGCTCATGGGGAGGAGGGCAGTGATGTTGGTAAAATTACACTTGAAGTGGAAAGGATGGTAAATATACATCATTGTCATAAAGCAGCAGGAATAGATGAAGTTAGACCTGAAATGGTGAAATATAGTGGGAAGGCAGGGATGAAATGGCTTTATAGAATGATTGGATTAGCATGGAGTGTTAGTAAGGATAAAAGCAGTAACTGCACCTATCTATAAGCAAGGGAACAGGAAGGATTGAAACAACTACAGTATTGAGGTATCTCATTGATCAGTATACCAGGCATTTTAGAAGGGGGGTGTGATCAGTGGTTGAGAGTAAGATGGATAAAAACCAGTGTGGTTTCTGACCATAGAGTGGCTGTCAGGATCAGATTTTCAGTATGCGCCAGGTAATTGAAAAATGCTACGAGAGTAATACTATAGACAGTTATGTTTATGTTTCATAGATCTAGAGAAGGCATATGACAGTGTACCGAGGGAAAAGATTTTGTCCATACTGTCGGGAATGTGGGATTAAGGGTAGATTATTAAAATCAGTCATTGGGATTTATGTTGACAATTGGGCTGCAGTGGGAATTGATGGTAGAGTAAGTTCTTTGTTGAAGGTACTTACAGGGGTCAGAAAAGGCTCTAATCTTTCCTCTTTGTTGTTCATAGTTTACATGGATCATCTGCTGAAAGATATTGGATGGAAGGGAGGGATTCAGTTAGAGAGAAAAAAGAAATTATCTTTTTTTTTTCTGTCCAATTTTCTTTGTTGTACCAACACAGATAGGTCTTATGATGACAATGGGATACGGAAGGGCTAGAAGTGGGGAGGAAGCGGCCATGGCCTTAATTACGGAACAGCCCCAGCATTTGCCTGGTGTGAAAATGGGAAACTACAGAAAACCATCCTCAGGGCTGCCAACAGTGGGGTTCAAACCCACTGTCTCTCGGATGCAAGCTCACAACTGCGCCCCCCTGATCGCACAGCCAACTCGCCCGGTGGGGGGAAATGTAGTAAGCAGTCCTGCCCTATGCTGAAGATTTGCTCTTAATGGCAGATTGTGCCAAAAGCCTGTAGCTTAATATCTTGGAACTTGAAAGTAAATGCAGTGAGTATGGCATGAAAATTAGCCTTCCCAAGACTGAATTGATGTCAGTAGGTAAGAAATCCAAGAGAATTGAATGTCAGATTGGGGATACAAAGTTGTGACAGATAATTTCAGGTATTTAGGAAGTGTATTCTCTCAGGATGGTAGTATAATAAGGGAGATTGAATCAAGGTGCACTAAATCTAATGCAGTGAGCTTGCAGTTGTTACCAACAGTATTCTATAGGAAGGAAGTCGGCTCCCAGACATAATTATCTTTCCTCACTCTGTTTTCAGACCAATTTTGCTTTACGAGGCTGAAGGTTGGTGGACTCGGGATGTCTTATTCATAAGCTAAAAGTAACTGATATGAAAGTAGCAAGAATGATTGCTGGTACAAACAGGTTGAAGCAATGGCAGGAGGATACCTGGAATGAGGAGATATAGGGTAAGTTAGGAATGAACTCGATGGATGAAGCTGTAGCATAAACTGGCTTCTTTGTTGGGGTCAATTAAGTGAGTGGAGGAGGATGGATTACCTAGGAGAATAATGGACTCTGTTATCGAGGGTAAAAAGAGTAGAGCTGGATGAAGACAATGATGATTAGACTCGCTGTATAACGATTTAAAGATGAGGAATATAGGGATGGACGGACGGGCTTCAGTACTCCAATTAAAATGTAGCTGTGTAGAAACGCCTCATCTTGTGAGATCTTCATAGTTAAGGAATATTGGGCGTGGTCACAACTTGGATTGGTAGCTCACATGTTGTTGGCGAAAGTAGGAGCGGAAAGGAACTAGCCTCTCTACCGTGTGTTAACTCCGGCCCAGGCCTCTAGCTTTGATGGGGGCAATGACCAAGTCACAGACGTTCAGGATTTGATAAGACACTTTTGGTTACTGTTAATCAAAATATCAAATATGATACTGTCTAATTTTAGTGATTTCTGTCCTTTCAGACCTGCTTGACAATAATTGGTCTGGCTCTTTTTCATGGGCAACCATTTCTTTACGTTGCTTTCTAGAAGACTCCTTTCAGGGAGACTTTTGTGTGGTATTCGTTGACCGTGCGGTTTTGCTACATTTTTACACCGCAACGCTTGTATCCTTAATGGACTATGTTAGTGTGGCATACAGTTTGGTGTCAAAAACTGTGCTGAACTTTTTCAGATAGTGTACACCATAGTGAAGGTAGGCTGTCACCCGCAGCTTTCCGTACTAGCCCCATTCCAAATCTATTTGCTGAATTGGAAGCTCCATCGTTACGAAGAAGACGGCAGTAGATACTCCTCGTGTGTGCTGCCAAATTTCGTGAAATGCTGCAACATCCAAGTTATCAGTGCCTTCTTAATACCAAATACCAGGAGAGGTACAAAAACAGGCTGAATGCCACACAGCTGGTTGGGATTCGAATTGATAGCTTGTGTTGCGAGTTGAATGTGGCTATCGGTGATTGCCTTGGGCAGACTGCCAGTGAGATACCTTTGTGGCTTGCTCTGCAGCCGAATATATGGCTAGATCTACTCCTTAGATCCAAGGTGGATACGGATTCCTCTGTTCATCGGAGATATTTCCAGGACTTTGTTCACCAGTATCCGGGCGTGCCACAGATGGTTCAGAGATAGAAATGTACTTCTCCAATAATGTTAGCACGAAGTTGTCGCTCCCAAGTGTCAGTATATACCACTCAGCTCTTCGCCATCTTAGAAGCTCTGCAGTTTGCACTGAGTGAAGAAAGTGTCCACTTCCTCCTGTGTATAGATTTGTAAAGTTCTCTGCAGTCTATTGGTACCAGTTTCCTGCAATTCCCACTGGTGCAGTATATTCATGACCTTCTGGCAAGGTTGTGTGATGCTGGCACCAGACTCACAGTTGCTTCCAGGCCGTGTTGGGATTGCAGGAAATGAATTTGTGGATCAAGCTGTAAAAGATGCTGTATTTTTACCATTTCGACCTATGAATGTACCTGCTAGGGATAGTCATTCTCACCTGTGTCAAACCATCTTGATCTCCTGGGAGTTGGAGAGGGTACCTATCTGAATTCCCAACAAACAGCCCTGAAGATTGTTTTCCGTGGTTTTCCATTTTCATACCAGGCAAATGCTGGGGTTGTACCTTAAGGCCACAGCTGCTTCCTTTCAACTCCTAGTAGGCCTTTCCTATCCCATCATCGCCATAAGGCTATCTGTGTCTGTTCAACGTAAAGCCACTAGCAAAAAAAAAAAAAAGAGAGAGAGAGAGATTATAAAGACAACTGCCATGTGACAGTCCTCTTTCTATCCTTCATGGGGAGAGGCCACAGTCTTGTGTGGGCTGAGTATTGATCCTGGAAGATCTGTGCGCTCTTACCTCCTAAAGAGGTCCATCCCGGGAATCCTGACATAAACTGACTAAAAATATCCAGCAAAACCATGAATATCATTACCATCCTCATGGTTCTCACCATTATACTAAAACAGTTCCTCCTGATCGCATTAATCACTTGCTTTTGATAAGTAGGGTAGTGATTTTATGTCCCACTAACTACATGTGGTACATTAATAACCACTGTAATTGCCACAATTTTGAATGCAAACTTGCATGCATTGTGTCATGCAGGTGTCTTATGTCATTTTATGGGATGGACTTCAACGCCTGTTGCACTTAGTCAAATCAGCAATGGTTAATGTGCTGGTATTGGAAGACGCTGGATTTCTCGTCCCATATGTCCCATACATGCTCAATGGGCGATAAGTCTGGTGATCTCGCAGGCCAAGGCAAGTGATCAACACTCTGAAGAGCATGTTGGTTGGCAGCAGCGTTATGAGGATGAGCCTTTCCTGTTGGAAACACTCCCTTGAATACTGTGAATGGACAGCAGAACAACAGTTGGTCACCAGTTTGACGTACAAATCTTTTGTCAAGTTCCTTGAAATAGAGGCGAGAGTGCTCCTGCTAAGCATTCACCAGACCGCCTTTTTACCAATCAATGGCCATCACAGGCTTCAATATAGAAACGGCTCTCATCTGAGAAAACAACAGATCTCCACTTCGCCCTCCAATGAGGTCTAGTTTGCCACCACTGAAGTCGCAGATGGCAGTGATTCGGAGTTAGTTGCATGAATACTACAGGACGTCTGGCTTGGAGCTGTCCCTCAAGTAATAGATTTGCTACAGTTCGCTGTCTCTTTTTGAAGCTCTAATGGCTGCTGCAGATGCAGTACGATCTACCACAGCCATGTGGCAATTATGGCGGTATTCCCTCTTTAGTGGCCCGTGTGCGGCTGGAACCCAGTCTCCTTGAGACAGCCTTCCCATGACTATTGTTGCCGACACCCATGTACTGTGGATACATTCCTGCCAAATCGTTCTGCAACATCATGGAAAGAACATCCACCTCCTCGTAGCCCTGTTAGATGGCCTTGTCGAAACTCAGTAAACTGCTGATACTGCATTCTTCTTTGTCCTTGAAGACACCTACTTCATGTCACCATATACGTTGACTAATGCTCATGAAGTGTACAGTGCATACTTTAAGCAAACTTGCTTTCCAACGTCATAGTAGCGCTACTAACGCCACCGTTTGTTATCTAGTGTGCAAATTTGAAGAGTTGTCACCTGTCAAACATGCAGACACTTTCAAATATAGTTTATCTAGCACAACTTCTTGGTGTAGGGGTTTAATTTTCTGCCAGTGTATGCAATACATTAACTGTAGCAACAGTTTACAGAAAGTAATTTAGTGAATGCTTTTTCAAAATCGTGTAAATAACATCAGTCCTTCCATTGTTGCTTTACTGTTTTCCATACAAATTTTTAGTATAGGTCATAAGATTGGTGGTAACTTATCTGTTGGGTAAAAGGCCATGTTTAAAGTCATATAACGCAATCTTAATATGGTTTAAGAATAATATTGTAAAATATGTTTATATATTGTTACAAATATAACTCCATATGTCTCATTACTCTAATTCATTTCAGGATGGCCTAATAAATGTACACGCACAGATAATTAAACACAAACAATTCTAACCAGTTATGAATGGCCACACTAATTACAGTCTATTTACAAATCTCTCTTCTGTACACACAGTAGGAGGTCTAGCCTGCGGATGCCTGAGCCTCACTTTCACTTTCCCCAAGTCCAGTCAATCAACTCATACAGCAGCTGTGTGTAGATAGTTGGATTTGACACAGTGTCACTGGCTATACAACACACGATGACTGTTCATTGGTTCGAACTCCATTGATAGTCCGGTATTTCACACAATCGCATGAAGTGAACAACAATCAGCAACAGCTCAACAGTATCCAACAGCAGGACGATACAACAGCAAATATTTATCCACGTCTAATTATCCTCACACTCACGATAACTGCTTCAATCACTGATTCACGGCTGTCCTCAATCCACAGAACTACACACACAGAGTACTCTAAGGCAGTACACAGTCTTCTGTCCCGTACGCCGTCTCCCATGAAGCTACTCGCTGGACGCTCCGACACCACAACAACAGCTCTTGGTTCAGATCTCGGTGATACACTAGCGTCCGCAGACACCTCTGTCGCCCTCAGCCCAGCCACCAAACCCCAGCTCACTGTCACACTGGCTCCACCTCGGAGCCCAACTGTCACTCACTCTAACACCGACTCCCACACGGAGTCCAACTCTGACTGACTCTCCGGGGCTCGTCTCCTTTTTTATAGCTTGTGTAATAAATACATACATACATACATACATACATTATCATTATAGACTGTTATGCCTTTCAGCATTCAATCTGCAAGCCTCTGTGAATTTACTAAACGTCGCCACAATCCTCGATTTGCAACTAGTGTTGTGGCCTCATTTAGTTCTATACCTCTTATCTTTAAATCATTAGAAACCGAATCTAACCATCGTCATCTTGGTCTACCTCTACTGCTCTTACCCTCCATAACAGAGTCCATTATTCTCATAGGTAAACTATCCTCCTCCATTCGCCTCACATGACCCCACCACCGAAGCCGGTTTATGGATACAGCTTCATCCATCGAGTTCATTCCTAAATTTGCCTTCATCTCCTCAATCCGAGTACCATCCTGCCATTTTTCCCACCTGCTTGTACCAGCAATCATTCTTGCTACTTTCATGTCTGTTACTTCTAACTTATGAATAAGATATCCTGAGTCCACCCAGCTTTCGCTCCTGTAAAGCAAAGTTGGTCTGAAAACAGACCAATGTAGCTGGGAGCTGACTTCCTTCTTACAGAATACTGTTGATCGCAACTGCGAGCTCACTGCATTAGCTTTACGACACCTTGATTCAATCTCGCTTACTATATTACCATCCTGGGAGAACACACAACCTAAATACTTGAAATTATCGACCTGTTCTAGCTTTGTATCACCAACCTGACATTCAATTCTGTTGAATTTCTTACCTACTGACATCAATTTAGTCTTCGAGAGGCTAACTTTCATACCATACTCATTGCACCCATTTTCAAGTTCCAAGATATTAGACTGCAGGCTTTCGGCACAATCTGCCATTAAGACCAAGTAGTCAGCAAAGGCCAGACTGCTTACTACATTTCCACCTAACTGAATCCCTCTCTGCCATTTTATACCCTTCAGCAGATGATCCATGTAAACTACGAACAGTAAAGGTGAAAGATTACAGCCTTGTCTAACCCCTGTAAGTACCCTGAACCAAGAACTCATTCTACCATCAATTCTCACTGAAGCCCAATTGTCAACATAAATGCCTTTGATTGATTTTAATCATATACCTTTAATACCGTAGTCCCCCAGTATAGCGAACATATTTTCCCTCGGTACCCTGTCATATGCTTTCTCTAGATGTACGAAACATAAACACAACTGCCTATTCCTCTCATAGCATTTTTCAGTTACCTGGCGCATACTGAAAATCTGATCCTGACAGCCTCTCTGTGGTCTGAAACCATACTGGTTTTCATCCAACTTCCTCTCAACTACTGATTGCACCCTCCCTTCCAAGACGCCAGTGAATACCTTGCCTGGTACACTAATCAATGAGATACCTTGATAGTTGTTGCAGTCCTTCCTGTTCCCTTGCTTATTGATAGGTGCAATTACTGCTTTTGTCCAATCTGAAGGTACCTTACCAACACTCCGTGCTAATTTTACTACTCTATGAAGCCATTTCATCCCTGTCTTCCCACTACACTTCACCTTTTCAGGTCTAATTTCATCTATTCCTCCTGCTTATAATTTGATAGAGAAATTTCACGATGTCGCTGGAAGTAGAACATTCACGTTAAATCTCAAAGAAACTCACAGGTAAGCCGGCTGCTGAGAACAGTACACGGGAAGGCCGGCCCCACCCCACAGGCCGGCGGGGATATTCCAGGTCATCTGAGTCACCAGCCCCTTCCCAGAAATACCTAAAGGAGCTACCATGGTTCTGACACGTAACAATATCTTACCTATGGTGTTGATTATGCACACAGGACAATAATTAGGTACCATTACAAAACTTCCTGTCTTAAGAACTTTAGCTATTTATAGTTTTTCAGAAAAGGATGAAGTGCAAATAGAAAGATTAAAAATGGAAGTTAATTGACTAGCCAGTAAATTAACACAAAAGTAGGTTAGTGATTTTACGTCCCACTAACTACTTGTGCGGTTCTTGGAGACATTGAAGTGCTGGAATTTTGTCCCGCAAGTGTCCTTTTACGTGCCAGTAAATCTACTGGCTCGAGGTATCCAGGATTGAACCTGCTAAGTTGGGCTCAGAATGCCAGCGCTCTACTTCCTGAGCTACTCAGCCTGGCCCACTTACTTTTAATGTGCTTCCAGAAATAAGTTATATAACATCTTAAAGCATCTTCTAATTTATGAATGTAAACTTCCATACGCAGAATTGATTTTTACTTTCAATTCAGATCTGAGCTGCCTGTATTGATCCTAATAATGCCTGGAGAACTTTCACTTTCTGGCACACTTGCTTTTCTTTTTGAATATCGGATAATGCCATCATTAAACCAAACTGGAAATTTTTACTTTATAATGACATATCCTTAGTTATGCAATTATTGAATAATCTGTATATTGACTCGTTGGCTGAATGGTCAACGTACTGGCCTTCGGTTCAGAGGATCCCGGGTTCGATTTCGGGCCGGTTCAGGAATTTTAACCTTCATTGGTTAATTCCAGTGGCCCGGGGGCTGGGTGTTTGTGCTGTCCCCAACATCCCTGCAACTCACACACCACACATAACACTATCCTCCACCACAATAATACACATGGCCGATGCCGTTCACCCTCATCGGAGGGTCTGCCTTACAAGGCCTGCACCCGGCTAGAGATAGCCACACAAAATTATCTGTATATTGAATAGTAAAGGAAATCTACGGCCTGATCCACATCCTGATACGTACACAAAGGGTTCCAATCAGTATCTCTTAACTGATAATACTGTAGTAAAAATTGCACTTTTCTTGAAATCATAGTGTTCTCAATTTATATTCTTTTGGTAATGAGTACCCTTTTACTGGAGGTAAGGATAAACAGAGTGGGGAGTGATTTACATCTTCTGATACAAGAGCAAATTCCTCATGTTCCACTTCAATGATAAAATTGGCCAATACAATATGCAACATCCTAGAACTGCATTGTTGCATTATGAATGCACAATATAGATTTTTTTTTGCTAGTGGCTTTACGTCGCACCGACACAGATAGGTGACGATGGGATAGGAAAGGGCTAGGAGGGGCAAGGAAGCAGAAGTGGCCTTCATTAAGGTACAGCCCCAGCATTTGCCTGGTGTGAAAATTGGAAACCACGGAAAACCATCTTCAGGGCTGCGGACAGTTTTAATATCAAATGTATTGGAGAATTTCCGGCATAAGAAACTGAAACTTGCTTATCATTTTGCCATAGTGTGTAGTGGTGCATTGTATTAAATATCTGTACCCCTCCTCTCCTTGTCCTGTCTCTTTTTTCCTATGAGGTGTGCTAATCACAAACTCCCATACATGAAATGTATATTTTTATTCTACATTATTTAACTCTTGTTTACAGGACCAAGATGATTTACCATTTAAGAAAGGTGAGGTTTTGACAGTGGTCTCAAAGGATGAAGATCAGTGGTGGACAGCACGTAATAGTCTAGGCCAGACCGGCTCTATACCTGTGCCATACGTTCAGAGGGTATGTAAATATTGTGTATCGATATATTTTAAAAATCGACCTTAATTTTCCACATCCGCATTTCTAGAAACTACAAGAAATAGGTCTTCTAGCGGAATTGTAAAATGTGTATTTCAATTGCTAAACCTAGTTATAGGTAGAACACAATTCGCGCACTTGCTTCAGAAAAATATTTTAATATCATACTTGCTTTCATAATCGTATGCGACACAAACTCACCACAATATTTTTTTTTTTTTAATGATTCGGAATAATACCTCAGCTCATGAAGGTGTTTAGAAAGGATACAGAAAAATTATACGAAGGGGTACCCAAAAATAACCAGATTAACATTGCCATGGGCGAAGCTTGTGTAGTATGCAGTTCTGAGCTAGGCGTGTATAGCGCAACTCATTGCCAGTTCAGTGCCACCTGTGTTGTCCTGTTCATCTGCAGTGATTTTTTTATTAGCGCTGTTTTGTTCTTGTTTCGTTTTTTAGGATGGCAGATTTAAGTGAACAACGCGCAGTTGTTAAATTTTGTTTTCTACTGGGTAAAAATGCTGCTGAAACTGTTTTAATGTTGAAAACAGCTTACAAGGGTGACGCTATGGGAAAACTCAAGTGTACAAATGGCTTGCTCGGTTTAAGAGTGATAACATGTCGATTGATGACAAACCTCGTTCTAGACGCCCATCAACTGCCCGAATCGTCGAAAATGTTGAAAAAATTCGAGAGCATGTTTTCGCGGACCGTCGACAGACAATTGATCAACTGTCAGAGATTAGTGGGTTATTTTGGAGCTTGGTTCAGTGAATTTTAATGGAAGATTTGGGAATGAAAATCGTTGCTGCCAAGGTTTTTCCTCAGGTTCTGACTGACAATCAAAAAGAACATTGAGTTGAAACATGTCTTGTGTTGAAACAACAGCTTAAAACTGATCCACATTTTCTGTCAAAGGTCATTACTGGTGATGAGTCATGGTGCTATGGTTACGACCCAGAAACAAAGCAACAGTCAAGCCAGTGGAGGATGGCATTATCACTCTGTCCCAAAAAAAAAATGTCAAATTAAACATCAAAACAATGGTGATTTGCTTTTCTTTTCTTTTTTTCTTTTTTTTTTTAATGCCAAGGGCGTAATTCATTCAGAGTTTGTTCCCCCAGGGTCAGATCGTCTATCAGTCCTTTATTTGGAAGTGCACACACAGCCATCTCTCTTAGTTTTTGTCTACAAATGGCATGGTTCTGCTGCCCCACGCACCTTACTCGCCTGACCTGGCTCCGTGCGACTTTTACTTATATCCTCGCATGAAAGGACACCGATTTAGCAACATAGAAGAGGTCAAGAAAAAACGAGGGAGGAGCTGTCAGCCATTTCTAAAGATGACTGCAAAAAATGTTTTGAACAGTGGAAGCACCGGTAGGACAAATGTATTAGTTGTAAGGGAAAGTATTTTGAAAGGCATAAGGTTGTTTTGTAAAAAAAAATATATAGGAAAATATATAGCTTTTAAAAATAATTCCTTTATTTTTTGGGTACCCCATCGTAGTCTCTGTTCATGCTTGTATATCAGTTTATAAATGGCTTTTTAGAAGTAGGACAAGGAAGTACACAGGATTCTCTGTAACTGTATCCACAATAAAGTCATTGCTTATGTGAAAGCCATAGACATTCTATGATTTGCATGTTTTTTGACTGGGAAATTAGGGTATTTTTAAATTTTAGTTTGCTCTAGGTCTTGAAAAGTTTTGCATGAATAAGCTTTGTAGACATGGCTTCCTCTCAGAACAAAGGGGCTTTAGGGTATGATACCATTATAAATAATGTTTGGATAACCAGCTGAGTATTGCAGTAAATTAATTTCTTGCCTACTGCGCTGTAGATTGTGGAATAAATTCCCTGCACATTTGGTTGGCATTTTGGAGTGCTTTATAGTGAAGAGACCTGTGCTGGAGCATGACTACTAGTATGTTAAAAAATGCCTTTTAACCCGTCCAGTGGCAGGTTCTCACAGAGATCATGTGCCACAAAGGTGTGGTTTTTTCATAGGAGATTGTATGTTTGTACGAAGCACGGAATTAGTGGCAGATATTGAGGGGAAATGATGTTAACACATTCAAATTATCTTTTTGTAAATTTTTTAATAATATTTGTTTTACATCACATCAACACACAGATCTTATGGCAACAATGGGAGAGGAAAGGGCTAGGACTGGGAAGGAAGCAACCCTGACCTTAATTAAGGTACAGCACCACCATTTGCCTGGTGTGAAAATGGGAAACCACGGAGAACCATCTTCAGGGCTGCTGAGAGCGGTATTCGAACCCACTATCTCCCTAATGCAAGCTGTCAGTAATGTGACCCAAACTATGCAGCAACGTGCTTGATATACACTAGAGTCCCGTTAATCCGAAAGTCCGGTTAATCCAAACTGAAGTATTCAATTTTTTTCTTAAAATTCTCCTTATTGAAATGAAAGAACATAGTATAGAATGAAGATTTCTTTGCATTTTACTAGTCATATTTTACTAGAATAACTTAATGTAAACATAATTACACACCATAAACCATCAGTCACCGTTCATCTTTGCAAAGTCTGTTAGTTTCTTTTGCCGTAGTGATTGGATCCTACTCGAAGATGCAGTGTTAAACCAGCATCTCATAAACATCACATCAGTGGGCGTAGCAGCGGAGTGTTGCTCGACATAGCGTACGGCAAGTTCTAAGGCGGCCGCTGCATCTGAATGTGACACTAGTTGTTCATTGTGGTCTTCTTCGTCATCACTCTGTTCCTCATCAACTCCAGATTCTTTCTCCACCATAGCTACAATTCCTTGGTTTGTTTGTAATTGATGACAGTCAGCTTTCATCCACTCGCTAATGTCATTTTCACTGTCGTTTCCTCATCTACGGGTTGTTAAATACTCTACTGTAATTTTGTATTTTGTTAATGTAACTGCTAAAGAATGGACATTTCAGATTACAGTATGTACTGTACTGTATTGTAGAAACTATTTTCCGCAGGCGGTTGAGGCGCTGGCCTGACTCCAACTTGGCATGTTCGATCCTGGCTCAGTCCGGTGGTATCTGAAGGTATACTAACAATTTGTTGGTTATTTTGATCAACCTTTTCAATACAAATTACAGTTTGTGTTGCTAAGTTGTAATGTTACAACACTAATTTACCGGGACATGTTTCGCTTTTATTCACAAGCATCATCAGCCTATACAATTGCCTCAAGGTTTGTCATATTTGGATTGTTGTTACAAATTTCATTACATTGAATGTAAATCTAATTTCAGTGATAACAATATTTAAAACACAAGAATAATATACACATTAAAAATTATGACAATATGATTTGCAATGTTAAAATGGAGTAACTCTTAATTCTAAAACACATTGACGTCCAAAACACCGTTTTTACAATTTGAAAATTTGGCTAAAAATTGTTTGCAATGTTAAAATTGATTCAACTATAATTTGGCATTAAAATTTGAGTCATAAATATAAATATTGGATGTTAATATATAGGAGCCATAGTTTCTGAAGTGCGTTGGTTTCTAGAATACAGTAACATTTCAGTATTGAGAATTTTAGTTAAGAATTGTGCTCTCTAAATAATGTTATTTAAAAAGACTGACTATTGTCTGTTGTCACAGTAACGCAATAAGGTCCACAAGATTCTGTAGCAGCAGACAAAGGGATGCTTCTTCCATTCTATAAATCGAAAGAAACATAATCAGATACTCAAAATTTGGATTGAAGCCCATTTTAACCATAACTTACATCAAAACAATCAACTTCCAACGGAGAGTCTGGTCACTACAAACAAGAATTAAATATGTCAATACTTCCTCTGATCAAATTGCCAAACTGCAGCAGCAAGCCTCATCAAATCTAGAAGTCATTTTCCAACGAACCCAAGACTTCAATTCTAGATTATCATCATGACTAATCACGCATAATGCAAAATTACAGTCTTTTTAAATAACATTATTTAGAGAGCACAATTCTTAACTAAAATTCTCAATACTGAAATGTTACTGTATTCTAGAAACCAACGCACTTCAGAAACTATGGCTCCTATATATTAACATCCAATATTTATATTTATGACTCAAATTTTAATGCCAAATTATAGTTGAATCAATTTTATTTTAACATTGCAAACAATTTTTAGCCAGATTTTCAAATTGTAAAAACTGTGTTTTGGACGTCAATGTGTTTTAGAATTAAGAGTTACTCCATTTTAACATTGCAAATCATATTGTCATAATTTTTAATGTGTATATTATTCTTGTGTTTTAAATATTGTTATCACTGAAATTAGATTTACATTCAATGTAATGAAATTTGTAACAACAATCCAAATATGACAAACCTTGAGGCAATTGTATAGGCTGATGATGCTTGTGAATAAAAGCGAAACATGTCCCGGTAAATTAGTGTTGTAACATTACAACTTAGCAACACAAACTGTAATTTGTATTGAAAAGGTGGATCAAAATAACCAACAAATTGTTAGTATATCATAGCATACTTCAATACGGGTCTAATAATGAGATTAGTTACGTGTAAGGTATCTGAAGGTGCGCAAATACGTCAGCCTCGCGTACGTAGATTGACTGGCACATAAAAGAACTCCTGTAGGAGAAAATCCCGGCACCTATGCGTCTCCGGAAACCGTAAAAGTAGTTAGCGGGACGTAAAAGCAATAGCATTTTTATTAGAAAATATTTTCCGGTTAATTCGAAAATTTCGTAATCCGAACAGGCTCCAGTCCCAATTAGTTCGGATTAATGAGACTCTACTGTATATATATATATATATATATATATATATATATAATCTTCAATGGTTATTAAAAACTTACTTTAAAAAATGTTTTTTTTTTTTTTTACAATAGGACTTACTACACTTTTTTTGTTTTGAAAATATTATCTTGTGACCAATTCATTTTTGTCTCCAGCTTTTGATTTATTCTCATGAACACGATACGCAATTAACTGATAAATTTCACAAGAGATGGTTTATTTCCCTAAACTGTGCCCTTGTATGCGGAGATTCATTTACAAGGTTTTCAACTGATGTTTCAGCATAATTGTTTTCGGTCAATTCTAAACTTCAGCATCATCCATTAGAAATAGACTGAAACAGTCAAACGCATCGCGTTTGGTAATAATTCAAAACTTATCCTGTTAATGGAAACCTACATTAGATCTTACAGTATTTCCAGGCTTGCACTTTCTTCCACACATTATATGCTGTACATCGCCTTTTCACCACTGTTTCCAGCATAATATCTTCTTCACTGTCACTAGAAATACAAACTAGGTCATCGTGCAAAGAATCATTTGGATCATTATCACTACTATTAGAAATCTTGTCACCCCCTACAGATTAATATTTGCTACAGCCCTGTATTTTGTCTTTAGGCTAACATCTCTTCCGTTTCGCGCTTGCCATTTCTGTTCACCACAACAGCTAGTCAGAAATTGTACGTAAAGGAGAGATGAGGCATATTTTAGGCCAATGATTTCATGAATGCACCTTGAAGTCCTTCTGGCATCTGTTGAGATCGCTGGTAAAAATATTTCCATTGAGATTATGATACCTGAGAAAATACCATGCAATCACAAAATGGACTGTGTAGCTAAACGAGAATTTCTCGGCAGTTATGTTGTGGGCAAGTGTGTTCCGCCCGAGAATTTATCAGGTGTGCCCCCGAAGAGGTTGACAAAATTCCACCCCTCCAGCACTCTTTTAGACTTAAAATAAAAGAAATGATGTTCATCATGCGGTAATATTGAAATAGCCTTTCTTTTCAGTCACTGGAATGTTTCAAGAAAATTATGTTACTGTGTTACTTCTGGGCATTCAATTCAAATTGATGAATTTGCCCTATGTGCTATGCCAGAGCATAAGCCACTGCCTGCCACTGTGCTTTAATGAAAGGAAGGGATGGGAACGGAGGGTGCGGTGGATGTTGATTGGGGACAAAGATAATGTTCTGCGGGAATGCACAAGTTTCCTCATTTCTTCAGGGTTGTCCTTTTCTCTTACAAACATTATCCACAGTATGTTTATTAACACTTTGACTACCAGGAAGTAGCCAGGGCATTTAAACCTCCAGCACAGCCATTTTTAAATGTCCTTGCCTGCCAGTCCTGCCTTCTGCACTGTGGATCAAAAATGTTTACTACTCCTATATTATGCTTTGAAATAATTTGAAAATTAGAACATACCTGGGGAAAGAATCATAGTATGATTTTAAGGTGTGATATCTGGTGTCACATGCTCCAGGGTGTGGAGGGACGCTGACTTCCTGCAGTACCACCTTATGTCACATACTTTTTCCTTCTTGCGACAAACTCTACATCTTCTTTTCAGGTAAGGGTCAGTTTTCAGTGATGGAAGCTTGAGCAGAACAGGTTCGTTCATTTTTTCATCCAGACATGATGGGGGATCTTCAGCTGGTGCTCTTAGTGGTGGGGGGCTGGTGAATGGAATGCGGTGGGGTGGATGCTAGTGATGACGGGTCGGAGAGAACTGGAGAGGCTGTTCTGACGTGGGTCGGGGCTGAGACTGGGACAGTGGTAGGAGGATTATGACCTTCAAGATAGTATCTGGAAACTGTCTGTAATAACTGTAGATAGGTAATTTTTGTCTGGGTATTGTACTTCTGGAAGAGACGGAAAGAATTGAAGAGGGTGCGCTGTAGTAGATAGAAGAAAACCTTTTTCGGCCGTTTACAAGTTTTTCTCATGAAGGGATATAGAGCGAGGTATTGGTCAGCTGTGTATGTTCCATGAATGTGATTGTAATCTGCAGTGGATACTGGCTTCATTGTTTTTCTGCCGAACTTTGAAGTGACTTCAACCATTTCACCGGAATGCATGGATCAAATCATTGTGATTATTTTCTTGTCCATCCAAGAGACAAGAAGAATTTCCCCATCACGTTTGAATGTCATTTCCCATCTTTTCAAGAATTTTTGTTGGTCCTCAAGGTCCTTTGTTACTCCCCTGTTTTGCCTGATTGTCCCACAAATGGTAGTATTCTGTTCACGTAGGGTTTCTGCAAGAGCAACACTATTGTAATAATTATCCATGTAAACAGAATACGCTAGGCCTAAATATGGACTGAGAAGTTCGAGGACAGTACTATTTAAGGCCATTCGACTTGCATCATAAATAAGAAAATTGCAAATATACCCAGTTTTTGATTCACACACCATCCTGACCATAATGCCATACTTAGATATTTTAGATGGATTGTAAACTCAAAAACGTAACTAGCTTCTCCAAGCAAGCATGCTCTGATCTAAAGCGATCTTTTGGTTGGGATTGTAAACCACTGAAAACTGATCAGAAAGTTTTTCTAATGTTGACCTTATTTTATAGAGCCTGTCTGCTCTGTTTACATGGTTACTGCTGTTGCTAAAATGTAAAAATATCATGATACTTTCGAATCTGTTTCTGGACATTGTCTTGGAAAATAAAGGCGTTGAAAACACGGGGTTTTTTGGTCTAGTACATTTTTAGATCCGACTTCTGTATAATTCCGCTAACTAACATCAGACCGATAAACTGTTTCATAAAGGAAATTCTAAGTTCCCATGGAGGGAATTTTATATTTTTCCACCAATAGAGCATGTCAAAAATCAGATATAAGGCTTTTTTCAGGTAATGCCTGAAGAAAGCCTTATATCTGATTTTTAAAACTGTTTCATTTCGATCATTGACACGGGTTTCCAAGTTTGATAGATCGAATATTTAGTGAATTTAATATAACCACCTATTCAATAAATTATTAAATTATCCTTGAGATTCTATGCCTAAAGTCATCTTCAATACGGAACAATAATGAGAGTTGTTACTTGTAATTTGGTAGCCAACCAGGCAAAATACGGTTTAAATAGGTACTTCAACCTTAAGGTCAAGATTTGTAAACTAACAAAAGACATTGCCTTTTTAAAACAGTGTCTAGAACTAAAATTGATCCCAAAGTTTTTGAAGCCTACACAGCGAAAAAACTTAACTAACCAAAGTTTGAGTAGAGTTCAAAACAAAGTCAACAACATTTGGTTAAGAAATGAAATTAAAGCATCATATAAAAATAAGTCTCTTTTAAATCTGCAGTTATATAAAGTTCATTTAGCGTTAGCTCAGGCTTTACATCCGTTAGAATGGAACTCTTTCCAACTGCATGTGGACAATGGAAAGTATTGAATAGGTGGTTTTATTAAATTATCCTTGAGATTCTATGCCAAACTTCAGAGACTCTATTTCCAATTGGCACTTGGTGAGATATTATCATCGTCTGGAGGGGTGGTGCAACCAACAATGGGTCGAGCTTCTAAATCACCAAGGCCATCTCGTCTCCACAGCCGCTGCTTGCCGGAAGATATTCCCAGCACAGCGTCAAGGAAAAAGCCTCTTCGAAGGTGTGTTGTGTGTTTGTCCCAAGGGAAGAGGAAGGAAACATCATACTGGTGAAAAGGCTTTGTGTGAAACACCTTGTTTCCGCCTATGGCACACAGATAATCTACAAAATCTATAATCATCTCGATTCAGAACAATGTAAATAATGGTAGTAACCCATTTGGATTCATAACAATGTAAATAATGTACATAATGTTAGTATCCTATTATTGAAGAATAATAACTACTATCGTATTAGATTAAACTAATTGTGTACACATTTATGAAGGAAATAATTAAATATCACAAAGTGGGGGGGAAAAGTACTCAGGGCAGGTTACACATGTGGAGAACTTAGTACCCAGTTAAGGGGTTAATATATACTCTTACTATAAGCAATTTTTTTTTTTTTTTCAGTAAGAAAAGGAAATGTTACATTTTTAAAAAAATGTTAAAATTAATCAATTAATCCTTATCAAAATTGTTTTTCACCTCATATGATCAATGTAGAATAAAATGTCCTTTACAGTATGTAATATTCATCTATTCTCTAGGAGCTATTATAGTTTTGAATTTTTCACTCGATCTCTAGTCTGAAACAACTGTTTAAAATAAATGTTCAGAATCCTTTGAGGTAGGAAGTCGCAACCTTGCAGGGAAATTGCCCTTAGCCCCTAGGTGCATACTAAGAGAGCTGTTTGAATATGGAAATTTACACGACCAGCTTCAGAGTGAGCCTCTCACCAAGGCCATCGCCAGTTTAAGTCAATATCGCCATACTCCATTGCGTAGTAACAGCTAACATTCGAGTTGAGACTTGTGAGAAGAGTGGATGTGTTGGGAGTTTCGCTGTTAATTTTATCCACCTCGGCTTTTTTAACATCCCATTTGTGAACATGGTCATGGCAGAGAAAGAATAGCTTCACAAAGAGAGTCATCTGTTGATCGTAATATTCATCTTGTCTTTAGATCAAAGTAGGCATAATTCAGAGAGAAATGCAGAATTGGCTGATGAGTGAAATAGCCATCTCTCAGCTGACCGGAACAGATATAATTTTCAGAGAGATAAAAGTCAATATGCTGACAGAACCAGACATGTTAGTCTGAGAGGGAAGAAATATTCTCTGTTTTGTGATCCGATAAGAGTATTCCACTATGGATTATGATTCATCCATAAATGATAAAAATGATGCTTCACTTTCTTTTGGTACAATGTCTGTTGTCTGCCAATATTGTTCAGGTATAAAGGAAAAACGAATCAAAAGGTACATGTTGCTTGCAGTGAAAAGTTAAACTAGCAGGAATTTTCCCCCATCCCAAACCATTGTATTTGCTTTTTACAGGTGACAGTCTAAGCATTGAAACATTTATCAAGCACATCATTATAATAATGCATTTCAAATGACCTCATTTTTTAGTACTCAAGTAATCGAACATGGCTTTATCCTTGACATTTAAGTTACAAGGACAAATACACCATTTGGCCAATTGTATCCTGCCTCTAATGGTCACAAATTCCTACAGATTTATTTCATTGCAGATCCTGAAACACAGGCTTCAACTCAATATAACATTACTCAGCAAGCTCTGATAATTCCTTCGCAAGGTCTTTGCAAGAAATATTGCACTGCCATTATAATTATGTTCAGTCTTTCAAAACTGCGATTGACAGTGTCCCACCAAACATACCGGATTTCGTTATTGTTATCCATGCCAATTAAAATCGTGTCGGTGAATACCTACGAGTGAAGTAGGCAGTACAATGTCCGTACTGCCCCCATTATTGCTGAGCTAAGCCCAGCCAGTGAGCGAGAGATCCCGGGGTGGACCGTTCATTCCTGGCTTTCCGTTCTTAGAGGCATTTAAGGGGAAAAGGGGTGACAACCAAGCAAAAAAAAAAAATTAAAAACAACACTTACATTTATTGACATAAGCATCAATGAACAAAAAAATATCCGTGCTGGAATTAAATACAATGATCTTTCGTAATGTCTGGTCTTCCTGTAGCAATTAACAACCAGTCAAACATAATCCTCGTCCTCCAGCTTTACGGTAATGTTCTGGAATAAAAATTAACAAAAGGTTAGGCCTTCCCTGTCTTCAAAAATTAAAATATTTCTTTAAATGAAAGTATCCTGAGATTTGAATGAGGATTTACACAAAATTAGTAGGCAGCTATCTCGCTTATTATTTCATAATAAAATTAACTTAATGTTCCATTAATTTATTGCGATCTCAACACGTGGTCAATGTTAAATACTGATGAATTTCATTAACTAAGGTAAGTAACATCCATTAATAACACCAGTAGAAATTCTGACGGAAAATCTGAACTGACTCCAAGATTATTGTACCGGGAGGTACACCTCAACGCCGCGCATTCAAAGCTAGCGCCTAAATGAACTCCTCTATTGGTGAAACAGTGAAACTGAAACTACACCAACTTGGAACTTTAATCAGAAGATGTCGCCACCTAAATATCGAGTAATTTTGTTATTGTGCATTGTCCTAATCTGAGTGAATTTCTACTTGTTTTGTTTAACATTCATCAAGAAGTTCGGACATTCTTCTACAGATGGCACTACTAAAAACTATGGTTGTGCTCCCTGGTGCAAGGTGGAAGAAATTATCAGTTAAAGAAGTTCTGTATTTCTAGGTTGTTAAAACTAATTGATGTTCATTTATTTTTTGGGTTGGCAATATTTACTTTTTCTTTCTGCCAGTTTTGAATCCAACCAATCACTAATTTCTGTAATTAATTTTCCATCTATCACAGGCTTCTTCTCAGATTCTGACTGTTACTTTTGAAATCTACGAATAAAATTCAGAGGGTGTGTCTTGATTAATCGTGAATGATCTCGAACCTTCCCTGAGGGTTTATAAACTGTGTCGGGGCCGATGACCTTTGATGTTAGGCCCCTTAAAACAACAAGCATCATCATCATCATAAACTGTGTCTTTTCTCGTTTATGGGCCAATTGATCGTCATCTTACTAAGTGTGTGTGTCAAAGCAGGAGGCGGGCGGACTCTTTCTTCGGTCAGCAGTACATCTACAAGGTAATGGCCACATGACATCTTTCTTTCTTGCTAACTCCGCAGTTTAACCGGAGGGAAAGGTCTGAATCGTTAACTATGTAACCTTCTTTTCTAAAAATGTAACTTTTCTGCCGGCAAATGTAAAACCTTTAACTGTAAATCGGGGATAGAGAGTAATGTACCCTCTCGAGCTCCCCTTCATCTTGGTTTGAGGTAACTACGTTTCATAACTGTTCTTCATTCTCTATTGTGGTAATGTAAATTCTATACGAGTCACCTCAGTAGTTTGGGAATAGCCCCTGTTTCATCGGCCTAGAGCCCCTTAGGTTGTTTTAGTGTTCATATCTAGGAGTGCAAGTATACGCCTCCATTCAGTTTGTGTTTGGCTCCATTTACTTAACCTGTTCTTTCCCGCAAAGGCCCTGTAGGTTGGGTACTGGATATCCCTGTTTAACATTACCTTTCAATTTGTAAGTTGTGCCTTGATGGACGAGTGATTGTAATTTTCGGATATTGCCTTGAATAGGCTGGAAGAAACTGAGAGCCTGTTAGCTCTTTTCCAAGTTTTATAAATGTAAAGTGTGCCTCTGGGGAGGCTAGATATTGTGAGTTAGGGAGCAAGTGCTCTTGAATTAGGGGATTTCTGTCCCTCATTAAATACTTCCTCTTCCTTCTGTAAAATTGCAAAACTAGGGGCTTAAAGCCCAAAGTGTTAAGGTTCTGTATCTTGGATTTTTTCCCAATCTTGTTTAATGATTGCTACTTGTACCTGTAATATTGTTTTTTTTTTTAAATTGTTAAGTTTGAAGTTCTAAAGAAATATAACCTTTGTTAAAGTTTTAAATTAACTTTGGTATTGTAGATAGACTCATTCACCCCGGCACCTTCTTTCACCTCTGCGTTCCACGGGAAACCCCCGTAACAATTATAATTTATTATTATTATTATTATTAATCTCCAACCTTGTCTGTGTAGCATTTACTTTTATCATCACATGATCGTGTTTACAAATTAGTGTATATCACTAAATAATTCTCGCTGTAATTATGAGACACATTTTTCCAATTAATTAATCAACCAATTATCATCATCATTACTCGTTATCACCTAAGTTCAAGCTAATTATGCAGTTTGTGGACATTAAATTTATACTTGCATGGCATTTAAAGTTTCAAATCAGTTTGAAAATATTTTGTAAATTTAATATAAATGCACTGAAAATTTCCTCATAGCCACGTGTGAGTTAAGGATTGATTTATAAATCGCTTGCCTTTGCTGGAAACGAACGAGACTATCTTTCGTCTAAATCTTTGGTAAGTGCAAATTAAATCCTAGCCTGGTCTTACTCAACGTTATTCTCAGCAAATTGTTTCTTAAAATACGCTAAACAAGTCATCATGGTGGCAAAACTACGTTGAAAATAATCCGTGTCGTCGCGATAAACACACGACCAGATTAAAATACACTGAATAATGGAAAACATGAAAATATTCCTAATTACAACACACACATGCACACACCACATTCACACAAGGTAACACGTATTTTTATATACACAATATTTACAACGAATCCTGCCATTATGAATTAATTATTTTTAGCATGGTCGGAGGATGACCTCATGTCTGGAAATATTCTCAATCCAATTAGTGGCTAGTAATCGAACTAGTGGTATCACTTGAAATGAAATACTCATTAAACAACAATGGAGATCCATCTAAATTTCTGAGATTAACTTGAAGATTCTAATAGAATTCCATAATCATCACCATCACATGGGTTACAAGTCGCAAATGTAGCGTTCGTGAGCCTTAATCACATTATTATTACTCCCTATTCATGAAATGTATCCAACGTGTGCTCCACTTTATTTATAAATCACACTGTGCTCCCAAAGACGCAAGCAACAAATCATTCAACAATAAATTTTCAATTAATATCCCGCGGGACAGCCAATATCCCAGGCGCATCATGAACTGAGCACATTAAATATCACATATAAGGAATCTAAGATAATTTATTGCCCACGACCGTTTAATTCCATTCTTAACCCGATCTTCTACTTAAATTTATTATTATTATTTTTAGTGATTATTAGATCTATCAGATCTTCTACTTAAATTTATTATTATTAGTTTTAGTGATTATTAGATCTATCAGTCCTCCTGAAATGTCGTAAAATTAGATGACTCGATCCTAAAGAATGCAAGTGAACTTAAAATGACACTAAATTCGACCCTATCTCACAAAAATTACATATAACCCCAAGATATTTCCAATATCACACGTAAGCAAATGAAATTTATCGCGTGGTCAGTGATTTTTAAATATGTCTAAATCCTACGTATGAGAACTCATTCAAAGACAGACTACAACAGCTAATCTAATAGATTTCAAATTTGTCACACACACACACATGTAACTCAACTACCATGGCACCTCAACAAATGAAAATGAAAGTAACTCAATCTACTACAAAACTAATAGAACTACGATTCAGAGAAGAATGATCATCTAGTTTTACAAAGATGAGAAAGACATCAAACAGTTAAAATGGTACTCAAGTTTAGCTGAAGTTCGATTCCAGGGTGAGGTTAGTCATTCCGGCATTTTCCCATCAGTCACCTGCTCCAGCCAGAAATGCCTTACATGCTTAGCAGGTCATGGAGACACGGCAGTAGATGTCCCACGATGAAATTATGTTGCACATTGTAGAGGAAGAATCCATCTTCAAGTACACGGCGATTTGCTGGGATGAGTTTCGCCACGTGCCAGTAATGTAAGCTGTAACTAATGCAACAGATATTAGAATGTGCACACACGCGCTGGAATATATATGCCCGAGTGCACCAACCTCGGTAAAGAGAATACCACGGTAAACTTCACAATTTTACCAGGGTAAAGTCGTATTTCTGTTGCACCAAGCTCGGTTTCGAGTTTACCGACATTTTACCGCGGTATAATGTTTACCGCCCGTATGCGAGCGGTTAACTAAGAAAACTGCGGTAAAGTTGTATTTGTGCTCTGTGGTTAAAGATTCCAAGATGGAGCTTAACAACTATAGCTTATATCTCCAGTATGTTAATCAGTTTGAAAGAAATGAAGGGAGAATTATAGAAGAGGGACGCGATTTATTTGAAGAATTAAGCGATGTTTCGTTCCAGAGAAGATTTAGATTGCGTAAGGAAACAGTGAATTACATTTTAGATTTAAATGGTGAACAATTAGAATGCCCGACTGGGAGAAACTGTCGTATATCGCCTAGAAATCTTCTTTTAATAGCGCTGCGGTTCTATGCAACTGGAACATTTCAAGGAGTGATCGGTACGTCTGTGATGTTGACAGAACAACTGTATGCCGCATAATAGACAAGGTTTCTGATCTACTTGCGTCGTTATCGCCACAGTTCATTCAACTTCCACTTACGCAGCGGGAACAAAGAGAGGTTATGGAAGGGTTTCATACAATAGCTGGGTTCCTTGGTGTATTGGGTGCGCTGGACTGCAGTCGTGTGCGAATACAGTCTCCCGGAGGTGAAAAATGGGGAGGTATTTAGAAATAGGAAAGGTTATTTCTCGCTAAACGTGTAAACTGTGAGCGATTCGAACCTCACGATACGAGATATTGTAGCAAGATGGCCAGGGTCGACTCATGATAGCACAATATTTCACAATTTTCGGCTGAGAGCGCGTCTCGAGACGAGAGAAATAGCTAATGGCTATCTTTTGGGTGATAGAGGTTACCCATGTAAATCCTTCTTCCTTACACCTGTTCAGAATCCCACCTCCCCAGCAGAACAACGATATAACAGAGCCCATATTGCCACAAGGAATGTTGTCGAGAGACAATATTGTGTGTGGAAAAGGAGGTCCCATTCCATGTCTTTAGGACTTCGATGTAACATTCAAAACATGTCGAACATTATTTTCCATTTCAAGGAGTCGATAACTTGCTTGCGCTGTCACAAAATGTAAACACGAGGGACAAGTGACTGTCGAAACGGTCACTGCCGGCTGGATAAACTAAAGACAAGTGACTATCAAAATGATCACTGCTTCCTGAATACTACTTCGAATTTCTTCCGAGGGGAATAATAGCGAGAAAATCAAGCGTCAAGAAACCGCGGTAACGAAACCGGGCGATAGTAATGGTGCACTGCTTTTACGACAATACCACGGTAAAAGTTTTACCACGGTTTCGTAAAGGCTGATAATTACCGAGCTTGGTGCACTCGGGCATTAATGTTCTTGTGGAGATATAAACTTAACTTGGATCACTAATGTTGAAGTTCACTCCATAAGATTTTATAGTAAAACTGCAATAAATTAGCAGAGCAGATGTCTGCCTACACGGCTGAAATTTTCCCACGTGGTTCTGATGAATATCGTCACCAGCATAGTCACAGCGTAGATCAGAGTAACGTAGAGTAGAGTTGATCAGAGTAGAGAATGATATACTGTGAACATGACGTTTTATAGTCTTCGCTCGGGGGGGTGTGATTTTTTTTAGAGGCGATCATTGATTCACGGGGTCTCTTGTAATTGGTTGTGACTGTTTCTTGAAGCTTGCCTGCTTGCAGCGCAGATCGACATGCACGTGCCTCGCCTGGGGACACTAACTTGTCACGTGATTTACCCTGCACTCAATCAAAGACGGATCAATACATTGTCCCTCTGAATGACAGAAAAAACCAGTTTGCTGCACGCACACAGCTTTCCAAATGATGAATACAACTCCCAGCGAACAATAAAAATTTTAATGTCGACCTGTCTTAAATAATCCAATGATGGCCAAATTTGAAGGGGACAGTACTATGAGTGTGTATTAGCTGGGCAACAGTTTGACAGATAAGAGGTAGTATTACTTAGAAGAGATAACCTTTAAAAGATTCCAGAAATTTACAGATCTCACTATAGTTTGCAATATCCCTTAATATTATGCAGAGGTCCAGCTCCATGGCTAAATGGTTAGCGTGCTGCCCTTTGGCCACAGGGGTCCCGGGTTCGAATCCCGGCAGGGTCGGTAATTTTAACTATCATTGGTTAATTTCGCTGGCACGGGGGCTGGGTGTATGTGTCGTCTTCATCATCATTTCAACCCCATCATGACGCGCAGGTCACCTACGGGTGTCAAATCAAAAGACCTGCACCTGGCGAGCCGAACATGTCCTCGGACACTCCCGGCACTAAAAGCCATACGCCATTTCATTTCATTATGCAGAGACAAAGACTGTTGTTCTATGAATATTTCTCAACATGACCATTCACTGCAGAACTGCAATGTATAACTGTATTGAGCATGCATAATTACTATTACCAAATAATGATAAGGTTTAATGATTTCATAAAATACTTAGATTTAGAAAATGCTACTAAACCAGTATTTGGTAGTTTAATATGCTAAAATAAAATTGAAACATTTAGCAACATCCAAAATAATCCGACAGATCTATGAGCGAAGATTGCATCCATTTGCAAGATGCTTGGAGAAAAATCTCACGAAAAAAAAAAAAAAAAAAAAAAACCCAACCAGATACAACATAGTAAGCAGAGTATTTCATTTGAAAATTCAAAAGTTAATTCATGTCCTTGATTATTAAACCGAAAATATTTGGTCCACCTCGCTGCCACGTGTATATTGTCTAATGGCAGAAACGTGAATTGCCTTACATCCATCTTCTACTATGGTTACATAATAAGATTAGACCAGACCAGATAGTGTAATTTCAGCAGAGTTACCAAATAAACAGTTCCAACATTACATGATATTGTGTCAAAATACATGATTCATGGTGCACGTGGTGTTTTGAATGTAAATTAATCTTGAATGTGTAAGGATTTTACACCAAGAATGCATCGAAAACATTTCCAAAGCTCACATCTACTGGTGGTGATGGGTATCCAAAATACCTGATGACAAAGGAAAAACTGCAACTCGGAGGAACAATTAAGTAGTTAACCGTTGGATGGGTCGTATCCTATAATCTGGTTCTCCTTAAAATTTCTGGCACACACATCGGCATTCAATTATGTAGTTCACTCAAATCATTGAATGTGTAAGTACATGTATAAAGGCTGCAGTCAGGCTACATTCAGCATTCAATCTACAAATGAGGTTCAACAATTTAAATCTGGAAGATACATTTGCAGTTCCGAGGCAGTGTGGTAGATTTTATTATTCAGTGTACATGAACTACTGGGTGCTTTAATGAACACTTTCTTCGCATTGTAAATTAACTACTGTAATGACTGAAAAGTATTTATATAAATTTGTTGGGGAGCACGTAAACATTATGACCCCTCTTTACTAAAAAATGAACTTACTAGAGAAGAACCAAAATGTGAAATTGAGTTTGGTTGCAACTGTAATGCAATTACAGGAATGAGTAAGCAAATAATTAGAGTTGTAGAGCACGAGTGCTCTAATTCTTGTAGAGCAACATTCATATGCTGGCGAGAATATAAGTTTGTTTCCTAATTTTACCTGACACCTATCAATTCCCTGAAATTAAATCTAGGTAACAGGCCACAAGAAATGACTATTATTAATTTAAATTTGAATTTAATACCAATGAATACTCATTTATTTACACATTTTTCTCAATAACGCATTACAAAACTTCTACCTGACCATTTTCATCAATATTCTATTAAAATAACCATCACATATAATAAACACAATACCAACAAGTATTATCACTTCACTTCTGATTGATATATTTTAGTGCGTACCTCTAATTACATTCCTTATGGCACTCGCACATCACACATTAAAAAACTTGAAACCTAGCTTATGAGTACAAGGTACCACCACCTGCCTCAATGTCTGATCATACCATTTTACTCAGTGTGATCTCTGACCTAAATTATCACTAGTATGCTTAACTCCAGCGTCCAGGATCCTGTAGATTCTATAGGAGTTGACCAATTGATTCCTTCCAGCTTCCAGGTGTCATACAACAGGTTTTACACTAGGCTGTACTAACCCACGCAGCCACACAGCACAATTAAAGACATAACTTTCAATCTCACAATCAGCTTCTCATAATATCAGAATAAGAGTCTCTGAACTGTAATCTTAGAATAACCTCTTTTGATTAAGTTCACATAATAACAGTCTCACAATCAGCTTCACATAACCACAGTATCTGAATAACCTTGCCACTGAACAGTCTTGAGATAACCTCCATGTAATAACATTCTTCAATGAAGGTATTTCTGAATTTTAATCATAGAATGACCACTTCACAGAAAAACAGTGTCAGAATAATGGTCTTAGAATAAGCACAGTTTCAGAATAAGTCTTCATATAGGAACAGTCTCAGAATAAGTGTCAAAAGACAAAAGTAAGAATGAACATTTCTTGCACGTGCAACCTTGTGGCAATTGCATTCCAAAAGTCAATTAGTAGACATGCTCTTCACATCTTATCTACTAGCCTCTTCCAATCAATGAGATCTTGTTCAAACTGATAATATTCCCAGTGTCTTTATTGGCCACTGAGAAGCAGATACCAATGCGCTTTGCGCTATTCTCTTGTTTCACAATATGTCCCAACTGTCACCCTGTTTTCAGACTACCTGTTGTTGCAACATTTCTAGGTATTTCCATCTAACTACAACCATTTTTCCTGATTTAACCACTGCTTCACCAAGTTACACAGTCTTGAGCAATAACTTCCATTCCACACGTACAGACCTCCACCAAAGTTAATGAATTATACACAATAACATCGTATACATTTTCCCCATTTCTTCATTATAAAATGTGCATATGATGATATATTATTATATATTAACTTAATTAAGTCACATTTTCATTAATTTACATCGCAAAATAGTGAAATTTCATCATCTAACAAATCCAGGGTTCGTACTATCGTATGGTTAAAATGTATACTATTAACCTGTTGAAATTTGGGAAAATATTCCTTACTGTTAATTGAATCATCCTGCTATATAGAAATTTCAAACCTTTGCATACATTAACCATGTAAAGTGCAGCATTTACCCTGTTGGATGCTATAAGGCCACAGAAGTACCACAATCATTAAAAGCTTTAGCTAGTATATGGCTGTTTGTTTTCTGGTGCAGTCTTTCGAGGTGATGCCATGTGGGCGACTTGTGCATCTTGGAGGATGGAGCCCTACCTTGATGAATTCTAATGAAGATGACACACACACACACCCAGCCCCTCAGGCCATCAGAATTAACCAATGAAAGTTAAAATCTCTGACCTTTCCAGGAATTGATCGTGGATCTAAGGGCAGCACACTAACCGGACTTCCATGATGAACCGTTGTGTGTAAAAATGGCAGTATTTTAATGTACCAGCTATGACATTCGCTACGTAACATCCAGTAGCATCAGTCGTCCTGTCCATTGTTGTCGATACTATGTTGTCAATTTCACTATGAATTTTTAGTTAAGTTGTAGTAAATAGTACGTATGCTGTGTTGACTCCACTGAGAGAGGACGTTTGATGTACTTCTCTCACATTTCACGTAGCATTGGATGTTACAGTTAGTCAAATGGTACTTCAGGTTCAAGGAATATTTGTCAAATAACCTTTGAAAACTGGCACATTGCTGGGCCATGTCGCAAGCAAATGTTGTGTCGTCTCCTTTCGTGTTGTACATTTCACGTGTTTTGCTGTTGGAACATGTGGAATAACTTGTGAACGCATATCCACAGCTATGGGTTCCTCAGAAATGTTGCAAAATGATGCAGTTCTGTACGTTTTAAAAATCTCCAAACTCCTGCAGAAAACTGTTCAAAGTAACACACTTCACGCTTTTGGGACGTATCTTATTCACTGAAACATGAATTCCACTCTGTCGGTCTTACAAGTTTGGCAGAGCGCTGTAATTTCCTGTTATGGTACTGTCTAGAAGAGGGGCAAAGGGAGCTTAATGAAACTGACTCCAGCACCCTGCCATCCTTAATGCCCAGGAAATTCTTATCTTGAAATACTGTAGAATAGAGACAAGGGTGCGCTGATGAAACAGAGAAGCAGATTGCTAGAATTACCAAGGATTGAAAATGTGAGCATGAGACATCCATCTACTTGTGAATAAATATTCCAGAATATGTATTTATAAAAGGGACCATATAAATTACACTTCCTTTCTATATCATTACATAATGATGCTCGATTCCATTTAAGAAATCTAATGCACGCAAATACTCTCGTTCTGCTGTGTGAAATTTTCGCTCCTCCTCGCAAACAATCATAATTTCATTAGCTATCATAATATATTCAACATATGTATAATCACTTTTTCGAGATATATCGATCTTGTCAGGACTTAACTTCGTAAGATATAATTCAAAACATTGCACTTACCAAGCTCGATAGCTGCAGTTGCGTAAGTGCGGCCAGTGTCCAGTATTCGGGAGATAGTAGGTTCGAATCCCACTGTCGGCAGCCCTGAAGATGGTTTTCCGTGGTTTCCCATTTTCACACCAGGCAAATGCTGGGGCGGTACCTTAATTAAGGCCACGGCCGCTTTCTTCCCTGTCCTAGCCCTTTCCTATCCCATCGTCTTGATAAGACATATCTGTGTCGGTGCGACGTAAAGCCAATAGCAAAAAAAAAAAAAAAAAAAAACATTGCACTTCACTGAGTCACTTGCTATCTTAAATACTTCACACTTATAAATTTTACGAGATTATCACATCTACCTTAATTAAGAACCAATATTTAGCAAACTTAGCTCATCATTCAGTGGATATGGCGATTTCTTTGTAGCTCTCCGTGCTACATCTCTGGTCCTCGGCTGACTGGATCTATGGGTCAGCTGGATTACTTTCCTTTATCAGGTCTCGTCAGCTGGCTGGTTACATATTCATCTCCAGGTCGGTCCACCTCGAAATTAGCAAGTCATGATCGTCTTCTTGCTTGAACTAGTATTAACAGAAAATAATTCAAACAAGTAAGAGTTCATTTTGTAGCTTCTTAAAATCAAAATATCTCGTCAGTACTCTCGTATTTTCCTTTTTAATCTAATTTATGCCAAATATTTTACACTGTGTTGAGTGTATCTTCGATTTTATCTTTGCCTTTTTTTATCTATAATTTTATATGATAATTCTGCTTTTGAAGTCTTATGAATTTCTTAATTTCACTTCTTGGAACTGATTCTTGATTATTTTTTTGTCCTCCAAGCTCTATTTTTGATAAGTTTCGACATGACATAGATGTTGATTCCCACAGGGAATCTGAAATATTTGTCCTCAATGAGTAAATTTATAATACCAATATAAATGGTCCGTTATTGGACATTATAAATTTTCCAGCTAACTCATTCTTGGTTGCCAGCGTTTCACCCTCGTGTGCTAGGGTGGGCTCATCAGTTGGTACCTAGCACACTTACCAATACGCTGGCTAGTGCATACCGTGGAGGCCACTGCGTAGGCTGACTGGAGCCACCGGCAGTGCCAATGCACTAAGAGACTTTGTCTCATTATCAAAAATTGATGCCTGCTTGGCCATCAGATGACATAGATGTTGATTCCCACAGGGAATCTGAAATATTTGTCCTGAATGAGTAAATTTATAATACCAATATAAATGGTCCGTTATTGGACATTATAAATTTTCCAGCTAACTCATTCTTGGTTGCCAGCGTTTCGCCCTCGTGTGCTAGGGTGGGCTCATCAGTTGGTACCTAGCACACTTACCAATACGCTGGCTAGTGCATACATAAGTGTGCTAGGTACCAACTGATGAGCCCACCCTAGCACACGAGGGCGAAACGCTGGCAACCAAGAATGAGTTGGCTGGAAAATTTATAATGTCCAATAACGGACCATTTATATTGGTATTATAAATTTACTCATTCAGGACAAATATTTCAGATTCCCTGTGGGAATCAACATCTATGTCATCTGATGGCCAAGCAGGCATCAATTTTTGATAATGAGACAAAGTCTCCTAGTGCATTGGCACTGCCGGTGACTCCAGTCAGCCTACGCAGTGGCCTCCACGGTATGCACTAGCCAGCGTATTGGTAAGTGTGCTAGGTACCAACTGATGAGCCCACCCTAGCACACGAGGGCGAAACGCTGGCAACCAAGAATGAGTTAGCTGGAAAATTTATAATGTCCAATAACGGACCATTTATATTGGTATTAAGTTTCGACATGTCGTATTGCTCCTTGTCAGTCCAACTGGTGAACGTATTTAATTCAAATTTTGCTTATTTCACGCCGCGATTCCTCTCTCGTACATTATATGACTTGTATTATGCCGTATCTTCTTGTTTAGAACGGGTAATATTTGCGTATTTCGTTTATCTCGGCAACTATTCTTCCTTTCCGACGCAGCTAAAATGATGTGTGTCCATTCTATATCTCGTCCAATTAGTAAGTGTAGTAATAATATATTTTACTTGTTTCATTTCAAACAATTCACTTGATACTGTTCTGTTCTCTCCTCACAGCCTTTTAAAATGTGTGCGTTCTTTAGTTGGTCTTGGCCTCCTGTGAACTTTTAACTATGGTTCATTTCGTATAATTCTGGCCTGTGTGGTCCATACCTCCACTTTGATGCCATTTTGGAACACGCCAGAAAATGCAATGGGCACACATGTAATCTTCAAGATTTTCTTCAGTCATGAAGTGATGTGCCAGAATCTGTCTTAAATTAATATGAAGTGGTTGGTGTCTATCTTGACTGTTCTTTTGTGTCTGAGTGTTCAGAAGAAAATCACAGACTTCTTAAAATGATAAAATCCAATACATAATGTACCAGAATAATATAAAATTTGATATCTGAAAATTTACAGAAGACCTCTTTCAATACTGTGTATCATTGACTCAGGACCGTTTATGGGTCCTCCATGGTTGCAGTTAGCACATCACAGCACTGGTCACACTAGAAGATTGTTCACTTCCTGCAGCAATAATCTCCGTTCCAAAGTCCCTTGTCTCTTCCTGGATGACTGTAGAAAAACTGCAAAACACAGCATTTATGAGGCACACATCTAAATATGTGAACATTCCTGTACTGTAATAATTAACTGGCGGCACAGGTATTACTTTTCTAATTATGAATATTAGCTACCTGGCTCCGATAGTCAAGTTATCGAGCCTAAAAGTATCGATAACTGCTAGATGTTGGAAACCGACATAAGTATACAGTCGTGTAGAGAGACTCAATTTGTAATACCTGAAGCCATCTCTTTTCAATTTTTGACTCTGTTAATTTTTAGCTGTTAGGTTTTTCAGTCTACCGAAACTAATTTTGATTAAAAATTTTTAGTTTAGGCAGACTAAAGAACCTAACAGTTATAAAAAACAGACTCTCAATCATGAGCTCAACTCTGTGACATACATATCTCACAAATTCATTTCAAGTGGGAGAATGAGGCAAGACTGTTTGTCATTTTATTTCATCCTGGGGACGCGACCAAATGCGTTGCAGGTGGGCTCATTAATAAGGTCTGCTCCTCTGTTTGTGGTCGGAAATATGTGCCGTGTTCCTTAAATCATAGCTCTTGAGTAGCAAGGATTAGCTATCCACTTGTGCCTGGAATCTGATCATGTAGTTTTACACTAAGGAATACTTTTGAAGTGAACTTGGTGATGCTACTCGCACTCCTCACAGAGAACCACAGACTCTCCCCTTCTCACTCACAGTGGATGTCTGTTGGCTTTCTCCTGATAGCCATTACAGTGATCTACATCTATAACAGCTGTAAGTTATAGTAAGTTAACTCATTAATAACTTTGATAATTCATGCTTATCCGCTTCAGTTAGGTCATTTATTTTATTTTCCAGCATTTCAATATTAAGATATTGAATTTCTTCCATCTGAATGGTGTTTTGAAGTTGGCACCACTGTCAGTTTTCTTTCATTTGGGGATTCCAATCTAAATTTAAATATTTGAAGGGATCTTCCTCCTTGCCTTGATCTCACACTCTCGTCCCACGTGATAACACTCCCTTTTGAGGCTGTGTGAATCCCTCTTGGCTCCCTGAACTGTCTTTATGATGAGTCATCTCTTCAAGCCTGGGCTTTCCAAAATTGTGAATAAGAAGTCCTACCTCACTGGAGTCCTTTTTTCATGTACTAGTCAGGTACGGTGTATATATAATATAAAGGAATATGAAGAAGAACACACAATAGGTTAAATTTAATGACAGGTTAGCGTCAGAAGAGGAGTAGTAAAAAGAGGAGATAAGGACAAATGTGAAAACTCGAAAAGAGAATCTCCGCATCTTTTATGCACTGCTGTCTTCAAATTTATGGCTGCTCTCCTCATCAATTTATATTTGAAGTTTATCCAGAAAGTTCCCTAGATGGTAGTTTATGAAATTGTCATTGCCTTAAATTGACATGGCATTACACTGAGCAAACTTATGAACACACTACTGAAAGTTGTTTTGATGATACTTATCTTGCCTTAGTATTGGGTGTTACCACCCCTGGTGATTATTAAGGGCCTCCATCCTTCGCGGTGTGCTAGCTAGAATTTCTTGGATCGTTTCCTGGAGGATGAATGCCCACTCTTCCAGTAGTATTGCCCACATTTTGTAGAGGGTGTCAAAGTTGCAACGCTGGGCATTTCAGCCAAATATATCCCACAGGTGTTCTATGGGACTGAGATATGAACTGCGAGCAGCGTGCATTATCATGCATCAGGATGAAAGTTTCATCAACTAAGGTAGCATAGGGATTACATGCTCTGCTAACACCTCTACGTTGTAATGGTGTGCATTCAGAGTACCTCCATTGATGAAAAGTTTCGTCCGGGCCTCAAAACTGGTACCAGCCCATATCATGATGGAGCCACCTCTCGGAGATGTTGCAAGGTGAATATTGCTCCCCGCGCCTTCACACTTCCTCTACCATCAGGTGATCAGAGGTAAAGTCATGTCTCATCTGTGAACAGTACCATTGACAACAGTCCCATTCCGATGTTGAAGCGCAAACTGTAATTGAGCTGCTCTGTGCTGGGAGATGAGGTTTGGACCAGTTGCAGATCTTCTTGAGGTTAAATTGGGTTCTCGTAGACTTCGTCTGACAGTCCTTGCAGTCACAGTGACACTCCTTTACAGCTTCGAGTCGATTTTTCTCGTGGATAGCGGTAGTTTGGTGTGCTCTCAAGACTTGGATGACCAGAAACCTATCGTTCCTAGCAGATGTAGACTTCTGATGGCCTGTTTCAGGTCATCTGTAGTATGTACCGAGTTCAAAAAATTGTCTTAGAACACACTGGGCGCTCCATACGATGCACCGATGACATTAGCCACATAACTAATGCTGCGTCCATCATTCACCAAGGCTGGTGTTCGTACAACATCTTCTGGGCTGAGAGGCATCTTAACTTGTCAACTGTGAAAGAGAAGCTGAAGGGAAATGTTTCTTTGTGACAGATGTGTCACATACTGATAATCCATCAATAGCTTCCACCCCAGTATCGTAAAACTTAAGTTTTTATTGGTAGTCGATGCAATAAAATTGAGTGCCTGACACTTAGGGGTGGAAAGCAACTCCTTAAGTTTATGTAAGATAACTTAAAGGGTCCACCTTTTCAATACAAATATATGTTATAATGTTTATTTACAACATATTTTTACTTGGAACTAGTTTCAACGCTATTTAGCGTCATCTTCAGTCAAAATGTGAGATATAGCCATAGGCGTATATATGCAGACATGTACATTACGCAAAATGTTACATCATTATGATTAAATAAGAGTGAGACACAAAATATCGAATTACAAGGTCAGAAATTGTCAGTCATCAAAATGGTACACGAAGGGTGAATCAAAACTGTACAAACATGAGTTAAAACTCAAAAACACAATCCCAAAAAAAAACATACAACACAACAAAACCACGTGGAAGTTCGAGATGAACTTGGCATTGAAGATTCAAATTTTTATTTTATTTTATTTTTTTAATCTTCAATGCTAAGTTCATCTCGAACTTCTGTGTGGTTTTGTTGTGTTGTATGTTTTTTGGGGGATTGTGTTTTTGAGTCCTAACTCATGTTTGTACAGTTTTGATTCACCCTTCGTGTACCATTTTGATGACTGACAATTTCTGACCTTGTAATTCACTGTTTCATGTCCCTTTTACTCTTATTTAATCATAATGATGTAACATTTTGTGTAATGTACATGTCTGCATGTATACGCCTATGGCTATATCTCACATTTTGGCTGAAGATGGCGCTAAATAGCATTGAAACTAGTTCCAAGTAAAAATATAATGTTTATTTACAACATAACATTTACAGTATTTGTATTGAAAAGGTGGACCTTTTAAGTTACCTATCTTACGTTCTGAGTTCAATACGGACAAAAAATTAAATTCTTAGATTTAAATCCTTAAGTTTATTTATTATCTCTAAACTTCAGCCTTAATTTAACTATTACCGTTCCATTTTTACAAAGTGATCCACTTTTTTTGTCTACCAGTGTAGTATCAACATTCCTTTCCAACGGGTCAACTGATGACTGTTTGTATGGAAAATATTAAATACATCAATGTCTCCTTCCCTTCACCATGCAGGCAAGGTCATTTATCAAAGTGCACAACTACTGATAGCCAAAGATTAAATTTATTGCTTAATGTGAGGAGTTAACAACAAAAGGACCGATAGATTGCTGCAGTTATTTGGCATATATATGATTTTTTCCCCTATAATGAAGAAAATTACTGTACTTTTAATAATTTTGTAAGAATAATCTCTTCCAAGTTTAGTGCATTTGGTACCTTCTAGCTGTATTGGTATACATTTAGATTCTGTAGTCCTTGGGAGATCTGCTGTATTTATATCATTTAAATTTCAGTTAAAACAGTAAAAGAAAAACACACTCTGTTTAATTCAGGTTTCAATTGTTTTTTGTTTTTGTTTTCAAATATTTATTGTAAACTTACACTGTTTAAAAAAGATCATTTTAGGTAGTTGATAGCAAATTTAATTTTGTTTTATAAACTGGGACTTTCTTTCTCCCAACAGTATGAAGACAACCAGCAGTGTGTAAGTGATGGTCATCGTCCTGGTTCTGGTGGAGGCAACCCTGTCACTCACCAGCAAGAAGCTACTGTGCGCAGAACTAATATTCAGGTAGGTGTCTTTGTTTTCAGAATCTTGAACTACTTTATAACAAGAATAACAATTGATCTAGTGCAACGCCCCTTAATAATAATAGAATGAATGACGAGCGTCATAGGGACGTGCGTTCACAAGATAAATATTAAAGGAGCAATAATACATAACAAATCAGAAATAAAACACAACAAGCAAAGAAGAGTACTGGAACCAACCCAAAAAGGAACGAGAGAGGAGTGGATCAAGGGACTACGTGACAAGCAACATCAAAATGACACCCAAAATTTTCATAAAATAAAAATATAATTAATAAATAATGGTTACCACTATACATGTATTTTACAGAAAATTAAATACCTCAGAGGAATCATAATAAAATTGCAAGAGAAAACCAACACAATATTAAGAGGTAAGATGAAAATTCATTAAATAAAATTAAATAAATGTAAATTAAATGGTATCTCTAATAAATAGTACTTTTCAGTTACCAAAAAAATATATATACATTTATACTGATGCTTCAGTTTAATTAAATAGTTATTATTGATAGACACATGTCTGGAGAATGTTAATATTAAATAAATTAAAAATTTAATACAGAAAGGGGAAGCCATTAAAATGAAAATCGAGAGCTTTCGACAGCACCTCAGTGGAAAAATAAGGTCCCACCAACCCACATGTAAATGAGGAAACCCGACGTATCACAAACACAGAACACAGCAAATACAGACATAATGTCCCCTCAGGAGACACACCCAGAAAAAAAACTACGACCTAAATTAAACCAAAATTTAAGACCACAACGTCATGTTAAGGAGAGGCAATAAATAAAAATACCGACACATAATTTACAGGATAGAACGAGTTCACATTACGTCACCGTGAGCCAAAAAAAAAAAAAATTGCAGTTCCAGAAGGAAACAGTCATAATAATAATAATAATCATGGAGCAATCCTCAAGATGCACTTATCGCGCCAGCGACAATTCACAATTCCCCCAATAATGACAATAAGTTACGTAACCGTCAGGCCGGAGCAGATAACACAACAATACAAATCAGGAGCGATAAGATAAGGACCAGGCTACATTAACTTTCGCACTTGGGTTGTCTAAGCCCTCGATTAAAATGAAAAATAATAATGGCATTGTTGACAGACGTTAAGGTAAATACGGGATTACTAAAATAATTAGAACAAGGATCTCATTAAAGGCCCGCAATAGGGATGAAAATAAACTCATTAAGCCAAGATAAATATTCAGTGAGAGAGAAAAATAAATTTTAAATTACCCAAAATAATAATAATAATAATAATAATAATATAAATTTAAAAAATTAGAGACAAGTGTAAGTGCAGTGCTAGGTCAATTACGGGCACACGAAAGCCAAAACACGCGACAAGAAGCATGAATCACACCCAAGAGAGTAACTACAAACATGAATATGAACCCACAATACACCCCGTTAGAAGAGACAAAAAATATACCAAATTTCAACACACATAAGGGCATAGCATAGAAAATCACCAGCAAATACACCGAAAAATAAGCGCGGGCGAAGAGAACGACAATATTAAACAATAAGGAAACGGAAAATTTCAAATATTATCTCAGCACAGTAATGGCCATCCGTTACATACCACACACACACTTGTAGCAGAACACAGCATCACCAAACTTAGATATCCATCACATCCATATAACGCACCAAACTGAATATAATACATACGCAGTAAAATAATTTTAACAGAAATAATACATTAAACATATTTACAAGTAACAAGATAACTCGCCTCGTATTTGACCTAACACTACCCCTTCACCAGTACCAAATAAAACTACCTACTTAGCTACATATTTATACAGAATGAATAACACATATAATACAAAACCAAAAGGGTAATGAAACTCCAAACCCTAGATGTGGTGATTTTTCAGGTTATCACCCTATCCCAGTCTGCGGACACATAGTTTCAGCAGCAGTCCGCCACGCCATGGTTCCTAGTCAACATCTTGTCTCCAAGACCCTCAAGCACTAACTCAACACTTCAGAGTTCGCTACACAGAATAGACCGGATACTCGCCCTGGTGGGCAATGTCGAACCACCCACTGTAATACCAACTGTAGTCTCATAGATGGCATCAGAGTCCGTGTAGCTGTCCGAAGTGCAATTATACTCTTAGAAATAATAACACACAGTGAAACTATGTGACGAAAGGTTCACTTCTCCTCGTATAGACAGAGCTGATGACTAGTAGGCCAAGCGTCCAAGGTGCTAAAGCAGATATTATCAGAGTCCACGAGATACGAAGTTTTTATTAATTCAATACTTCAAATATAGTAGAATTCCAGTCTCATATAATCGTGGTATATCACAGCTCCGTACAATAACTAGGCCGTGAAGACGAGGTTCATAGTGGAATGAGATAATTCACCAAAATTACAAGTGCCGATGAGAGACACAATTAAAATACATGTTGCGTAAACAGTAGATTTTCCAAAGTATATGACACAACAAGCGTATTTAGATTAATAACGCCACACTAGTGTTAAATGCTTGGCGATAGTTCAAAGAAAATGCAACCTACCTATGTACGGAGAGAGAGAGAGAGAGAGAGTGTAAAATAAGGGTTTAGTCTGTGCATTGCTCAGAATTCAAAAGGGAATGTTATTTCTGTATTGGTCATATCCACAGTAAGAAGGGAATGCAATTTTTAATTTTCAATCTTGTCTGTCTGTATTTGCACGGATCACAAGAAAATGGCTGAACGGACTTAGGTGAAAATCGGTACGTAAAGTCGAGGAATAAGGCACCACATTTTAGGCTATAAATAATTACATTCACGCTGAGTGAAATGGTAGTTTAGGGGAAGGCCTAAAATTTAATTCTTAAATATCTATGTTATTAGTGGTTATATCTATGAATACTATATAGCAAAAGTTATAGAAAATACAATTTCTGATCATTTATGTCTCGTACAGTTTTACACTCTGGCTATGATAATGGAGATATTCATGAATTTAGATGTTTGTTTCTGGGTCTCTATCAGTGCCGAACCACGAGAAAATAGGTGAACAGGATTTGATGAAAATCTGTATGTAAAGTCGGGGAATAAGGCACTACAGGTTAGGGCATAAATATTATTCACCCAGGGTTAATCCCTTCAGTGGCAGGTTTTGGCAGACGACCTGTGCCAGAAAAGTGAGGGTTTTTTTTTTTTTGGAGGAAATAATTTATTTTTAGGAAGCAAGGAATGAGTAGTAATTATTATGGGAACACATTCATATATTATTCAAGGTTAATAAAATCTTACTTTACACTCTATTTACACTTACAGTTGGCCTGTGATATGGTTTCTAAAATATTGGTGATTTGAGAATACTGTCCTGTGAGCAAAACATTGTTATTTTAGGCTTTTGTATTATTCCCATCAACAACACTAAAGCAACAAATTTCCAAGTTTCGTAAGAGTTTTTTTTTTTTTGTAAAACTGTGCCCTTGCATGCGGAGATTTATTTACAAGTTTTTCAATGCACTTTTAGCATAGGCCCAATTAATTTTTTTTCGGTCACTGTCAAATTTACAACTTAAACCGTTATACATTATAACCAGTTCAAAACAGTCGATCGTACTCATCTCTGGTAATAATCCAACCCTCACACCACGATTTCCCGTAAATGGAATTATATTCGGTCGCACACTATCCCAGGCTTACTCTTTTTCCACACAAATGTATATTCAACATCTACCATCACCTTAGCTTCTGACGTAATAATTTCTTCACTTGCCCTATAATTATTAAGGTCATCATCTGAAGAATCAATAGAATCATTATCACTGCTATCGGAAATACTAATGTCACTTAGAGATTCATCTTTGATGTAGTTCCTTATTTTGTCTTCAGACAAACTTCTCTTCCGTTGCGCGCTCGCCATTTCTGTTTACCTCGTCAGCTGGCCAGAGATTGTATATGTAAAGTAGAGAAGATACGGCATATTTTAGGCCAGAGGTTTCATGAATACAGCTGGAAATCCTCCCGCCATCTGTTGAGAATGCTGGAAAACATATTCCAAAGAGATTACAGTACCCGAGAAATTATTGGGCGATCGCGAAATGAACACTGCAGCTAAATGAGAATTTCTCGGGCGTGCTACTGAAGAGGTTAAGTGATAGTGTAGGGGAAGGCCTAGAATTTAATGTTTGAATATCTACATTAAGTGTTCCTGTTGATAAATACGACATAACAAAAGTTATAGGGTATACATTTTCTGAAAATTTGTGTCTTACACAGTTTTAGCATACTGGCTAAGATAAGATATTCATGAATTCAGATATTTGTTCCTTAGTCCTCAACGCCGAACATCACCAACATGGAATATTGTTCAGTTGTTTTAACTGGCGATAGTGGTGGTTTTTGTCATGATTGTCAGTGAAAAGCCATGTGGTCATCACCCCATATCAACAAAGAAGTCTGTGAAGATGATTATCAAATTTAGAAAAAGGAATCGTAAAGGAACGATCGCTTGAAAAATAAGACACGGGAGTGGTGAAAGGGGGAAGGAGAACCCTCTTTACATTGGATGCCATTTTCACACAGAAGAAATTAATGTGCAGATCTACAGTATTGGAAGCCCATAATATTGATCAACAGTAACATTACCGGTACACTGACTATTGTTTGTTGAAGTGCTTCGTCTCGTTTGCTGCCACTCATCTCCAATAGCTGGCAGTACTGATGTTTACCACGTGAGCTAAGGGAAATACGTACCCGAGTAGAACAGCTTCCAACTTCTTAGGTCGATTGTGAGGAAGATTTTTTGCCTCCCAAATCTTCACAATTACATTTGGAGCATCCAATTTTTGTTGACAAATAATGACCCCAGGCATATTCTTTTTCACAGTAAAATGACTGAAAGATGTGATCTAAGGAACTTTTATCCAACCATGAGCAGTGAACATATATGTTGCTCACCATTTTTATTTCCGATGACAGCTTTGTTAAGTTTTGACTGAGGGGTGCTATCTTCAATGACCAAAGACAATATCTGTCAGAGAAGAACTAGGTGTCACACATTACTTCCTTTTCATGAGACCAAATGCCCAGTCACAAGAAAATTTTGTATGACCCACTAGCAGAAAATAAATTGTTATTCCTTTATGTAAACCTAACATAACTCTTTACACCAAATATGTTTGTCCAGTTGTCAGCCTGAAGGCTGGTTGGATCCTCAACAGCTCCACCATTAGCTGTCATAGATGGCCTAGGCATCTCTTGAAGAGGCATACCAGGGAAATGAGGAGTGAGGATGTTTCCCATTGCTTTCCTCACTGAGCCAGAAATTGCTATTACATATCAGTCCGCCAAGCCCACTGAAATGCATGCACCAACCAACCATATGAGCAATGTTTTCACACCATTCATGGCAGGGACTGGCTGCATAAGGAATGGCATTACTAGCATCGCTCATACCCCAGTCACATTCATATTGTCAAATCCAAGGATAAGAATGAGACAGATCAGTGAAAGTAACAAACCTGCTCTAACCCACACCAGAAGACATAGTGCACTGTAAGTAACTACTAGTTCTTACCAGCAAAGGCAGGCTCACCAGGTAGCGCACGATGATATTTTTATTTTGTATGATGCAATTGTCAGCATGAAGAAACCAACCACAGGACTATGACCGGGCTCCGGTACAGATAGTCCATCTTACTTAAAATTACCAAAATATGAAGCTCAGTAAATGAAGTCTACAATTGTAACCATAGATTATCTTGATGCACAAGCTGGTTGTTTCATATTTTGGGACAAGAAGACAATGCAGGAACTTCATTGAAGATACCATACCGTAAGTCCCTAGGATGTATGGTATGGTTTTGTTAGACTGTACAGCTTGTTCCCAGAGTTCTTTCGAAGAATTATCGATATGGTGACGTCACTGTCACTGCTTTCATCATGTAGTTCAAGGATCAGGCTAATGAGTGGTGTTCAACTCTAAAAAGCAATGTTTCTCTCCGAGCGTCACATACAGGTTACGATTGTATTCTTAAGACCAGAACAGATGCTCCACCTTACATTATATAAAGCTGTCAGAGGTCTTGGGTTTTCCTATTAATATTTTGGTCCTTATAAAAACTACAGTTGTTTTATATGTGCATTGTATCATTTCCCAGTGTACTAGCTTGTGCAGCGAAAGTCTCAATATGCTTTCCATCTGAGTTGCAGTTTTGAAGATTTGTTTTCTTTCCAATTTGCTTGTTATTAGTGATAGGTAGAATGCATTTGAGAACTTTTGTGAATAGATACATTTGAAACCATAATCTCCAGTTCAACTTGATCTTTAAAAGTCGATATATGTTGCTCACCATTTTTATTTCTGATGACAGCTTTGTTAAGTTTTGACTGAGGGGTGCTATCTTCAAGAAACTTGCTTCAAACCCCTGCAAACGATATAACGGTGACCAAATTACAAGAGAAGATTTAAAAAAGAAGGGATTTTGCCATTATGGTGGGCGCTTTCATTATGATGTGCTTTATTTTATTAGATTAAAGCAGGGCCTCTCAGGGTGCATGCACTGTGCACGGTGCAAAAGACGACTTGGCTTGGTTGACCAGAGTGCAGACCCCCCACTCCTCGATTTGTAGCAATAGCGCTTACTCTCTCTTTCCTCACGCCTGTCTCGCTCGCTCCGCCTGTCTCCCTCTGCCCCACTTGCTTAGTAGCGCTCCAAATCCAGGCTGACTTGAGCCGAGCATAGGCGAGTAGCCCCGAGCTTAGCCGAGTAGCCCAGAGACGAAGCATTGATCCGAGCCATGCCGAGCTGCAGCGATGCACAGTGCACGGAGCTCGTGCGCCTCTATCTGCACGCGTGAGATTTTGGGCGTTTGAGAGGCCCTGGATTAAAGGATTAAAAATTACTTGCAGTAGATTTTTTGGGTTGGTATTTGTTAGTAGGATAGAACTCCAGTGGGACAAACTTCCGGCACCTTGGCGTCTCCGAAAACTGTAAAAGTAAAAGTAGGACTTAAAAACAATATTATTATTATTAGTTTTACATTCTTGTCAATTTCATCCAAGACTTTGATGGTTTGTCCTATTCTGGTATTCGTATTACTTCCACGCTTGTCATACATGGCTTTAAAGCATTTGTATTTCTGCTCTACCTACATTTTTCTTCAGTGCATGCCAGACCAGTTGCTGTGGTACACAGTCATATGCCTATGTTAAGTCATATAAATAACACACTTCTTTCTTATCAGTCGTGTGAGCTGGCTGCACAGTTAGGGTCACATAGCTATAAGCTTTCATTTGGGAGATGGGTTCAAACCCTCTGTTGGCAGCCCTGAAGATGATTTTCCCTGGTTTCTCATTTTCTCTCCGGGCGTATCCTGGAACTGTACTGTAATTAAGGCTTCCACTATAACAAATTAACACTGCAGTTGCTTCCTTCCCTGTCCAGTCCCCTTGTCACATTGCGACTTATCTGTGCCCGTGCGACATAAAGTCAATAGCAAAAATCTTATTTATCAAGCCTGTTAACTTGAAAGAGCTTGTAGCATATTTAACCTGCAAGTGTGTGCTAAGTGAACTTGTACAGCTGTGGTTTGAGTTTGGACATATCAACAGATATGTCCATCCAGAAGGTGAATAAGCGTATTAATGCTTTTGAAGCAACGATGCAGGAATTTTAAGTGCGCCTTCAGTTGTTCATGACTTGTGTATATTTCAGCTAATGAAAAGTCCACAAAGTGTATATTTCAGCTAATGAAAAGTCCACAAAATGACTTTTTCCTCCTAATTGGTCTTATCAAATGCAGCCACTGCTACTGTTTACCTGTGTGATAACAGTGTATGGCTAGTGCCTTAGGCTTTTGATTTTGTTGTCACTGTGGGCCTAACCAAGGCCACACTAGATAGACAGGCCACAAGGCTTGGACCGTGACGTAACAAAAGTGGCCCACGTTCAGCATGGCATTGTACGGCCCGCTCTCACTGTCACCATGATATTGTTCATTTATTGAATCTTAACGATATATTTGAACATGCCTTCAGTTGTGGTTTTATTTAGGCTTGTGTACTACACAAGTTTTATGCGGAAGGGGGGGGGGGCAGTTTATATACGTTTCTTTACATAAAATTAAGCCGACATCTGTCATTTGTAACGGAACATGGTTTAATGTAAAAGATTAAAACCCATAATTCGTATAAAAATAGTTTTAATATTACTAAGAAAATACATGATAGCAATTTCAATAATCGTCGGGTACCTTTTTTAGAAATTAGTCTTCAGTATAAAACATATCTAGGGGCCAATGACCTAGCTGTTAGGCCCCTTTAAACAAACATCATCATCTCAAAACGTATCTAACAATTCTTAATGTTTCAGTTTAACAATTTTCTTCTCTTTGCCGATTTATGGGTGTCCTTACTTAATGGATTTCTTCTTCTTAGGCATGAGGTTGTCTGCGATAATGTTTCTATAGTTTGTATAATATATTACAAAAGATGTATATATACATTTGTTAACGAAATCTTTAAAACTACTACTACTACTACTACTACTACAATCACTGCATGTTTCAAACGTGTTTTCATTTTCCAGAACATTGTTGACAGGCAAAATCAGAATGTTTCTCTGAGAATCCCCATCTAAAAACATAGATTTCAAATTTATCACTTATAAGTACACTAAATAATTTAAATTGTGTGATCAAAATGTTAACAATAAATATAAACTAGACCTAACAAAATATTTTCAGACACAATAACATCATTTAACTCAACTACTACATTTTCAAACTGTGAAATGTCTGTAGATTTGAAGCTTTTACAATCTGAACTCTTGCAATCCACATACTTAGTTAATGTAATATCACTAATAGGGATGGCTGCATGTTTAGCAGAGTATTCATTTATAGGTTTTTTTTTTTTGCTAGGGGCTTTGCGTCGCACCGACACAGATAGGTCTTATGCCGACGATGGGATAGGAAAGGCCTAGGGGTTGGAAGGAAGTGGCCGTGGCGTTAATTAAGGTACAGCCCCAGCATTTGCCTGGTGTGAAAATGGGAAACCACGGAAAAACATTTTCAGGGCTGCCGATAGTGGGATAATTTTTGTTCTGACTTAAGGATTTGCTTCACTGAAGTATGGTAGCAGGCACCACTTATTTCTCTCTACTGCCCAAATCGTGCTTGTAATCAGTCAGTTTGAAATTTCCCTAACAGTACATACTTGAATCCTAAACTTGTTTTCAAGAAGTTCATTATAGGTTTTATAGTATGAACTAAGGCTGTTTGAGTTTCATGAGCAAGTTTTCCATGATGACACTCTGTTTTTTGTTTGATCTCCTGTTGAACAGACAGATTATTCCACCTAATTAACCATGTTAAAAACTTGCGCAGAAATAAAACATTGTCATCGTGAATTGAAAATATTGCGTTTCAATGACGGTCGTTAAATCTAACGCCTTTGAAAGCATGCTTAACTTTAACAATCTTCCACCATTGAAGAATTATTTCTAAAAATACAGCTGTGCTTTTAAAATCATCTGTATTTTTATTTTATTAAAGTGTTTTAAAGCGGCAACAATTTTCTCATCAAACAGCTTAGAGCAAAGGTTTATATTTTGATGCTGTAAAGAAGTTGGGTACAACACTTTTTGGTTCAGGGCAGGAGCAAGCTTAACTAGATCATTCTCTTCTCCTCTGTGCAACTACCAAAACATTTTGTCGTCTGGCTCAGTGTTGTCAAAGTCAGGGAACACGAGAGTTTGTAAGTTATCAGCGTGATTAAGCCAGTTATTTCTTAAGCTTTTAAATTAATGAAGAGTTTCAAACATTTTGCTATTAACTCTGTTGTTATCAGAAATTAATGCATACTACCTTATAACCTATGTCCGGCTCATTGGCTGAATGGTCAGCGTTGAGGCCTTCAGTTCAGGTGATCCTGGGTTCGATTCCAGCTGGGTCAGGGATTTTAATCGCATCTGATTAATTCTTCTGACCAGCGAACTGGATGTTTGTGTTTCTTCCATCACTTTCCTCTTCATATTCAGACAACACACTACACTACCAACCACCACAGAAACAACGCAATATTGATTACATCCCTCCATATAGGGTTGGCGTCAGGAAGGGCATCCGGCTGTAAAAACAGGACCAAATCCACATGTGCGACACAGTTCGCACCCGCGACCCCACAGATGTGGGAAAAGTGGTAAAAGATGATTTTTTTATGAGCTTGGCTGATCAAAGGAGTTTTCACGGGAAACTGATGAAGTTACCCTGGTATAACTGAATTTAACATATCCAGATTTTTAATTTGTGTAATTCATGTGAGTAGGAATTTTTGATGCCGGCCCTGCAGTCTAGGGGTAGCTTGCCTCTCCCCAGGTTCGATTCCCAGCCAGGTGAGGCATTTTTACCCGGATACAAGAGCTGGTCTAGGTCCACTCAGCCTATGTGTTTAAAGTTACTCGAGGAGCTATCTGATGGTGAGATGGAGAACCCAGTCTAGAGAGCCAGGAATGACAGCAGAGAGGATTCGTCACACTGACCATGCATCACCTCATAATCTGCTGGCCTTCGGGCTGAGCAGCAGTTGCTTGGTAGACCAAGGCCTATTAGGGCTGGTTTGGTTTAGGAGTTTTGTAAGATTATAATTACACTTATTTCATTATTGTGATTCTTAGCCATATTGTTGATAGTTTTAATTTGTTCCAGGATTTTCAGTTTTCCCGTATTGTACTTTTTTTTGAACAGATGTAGGAATATAATCCCTGTGTCAGCCTGCTACATTGGTTTTTGCAGTAGAATAGATCACGTTCCTAACATACATGCAGAGCTATTCTAAATTAGTTGCCTATTGGAAAATTTTGTAATTGCCATTTGAAATGTCTGCAGATGTTTATCAAACCTTGTGCCATACATATCACTAAGTTTTAGGACATGCACTCTACTTGCACCATATCAAGTTTTAAGTTTAGCTGGCAAATTTCCCTCCACACATTCCTGTGTGTGGTGGGATACGTTATGCAGCTGCCGTGGAGGTTTACAGTAATGTGGAATGTTTTAAGTGTTGTCTGTGGTACTATGAAACACAGTCACGAATGATTGTACAAAAATCTTTCAGAGCAATGTGTCAGAAAGCTCTGCCATAGGTGAAACTATCAAAGCGTGGCATGATGATACATACTTGGAAACATATTGTGTGTTGGTACTCTCTTGTTGTGGACCATGTTATGGAAGCCATAAGACAGAGACATACACAAAGCCCAAAGAAGTAAACAATCAGAGCAAGTTTGGAGCTGACCATTCTGCAGCCTGTGATATGGAAGATTTTATAACAACTGGGGTGTAATGGGGTAGAAGTTGCAGCTAGCGAGTGATTGTGATAAGCAGAGGCAGTTTGAGTTGTGTGTAAGCCATGTTAAAAATTTGTATATAAGTCTTGAGGTTATGTCAGTTTGTGTTTTGGATATTAATTGCATAAAATAATCATGTATACAGAGTTAATTAATGTTACTTCCAGCCCATGTACTCTATGTGCATCATTAAATTAATCTTAGGCTGTACAAAGGAAAATGACCCAAACAGCAGATGCAGCACAGAGCACAGCACATCGTGCGCGTGCACACAAGAGAGAGAGAGAGAGAGAGAGAGAGAGAGAGAGAGAGAGAGATCGGGAGAACCATCTAAGCTAAGGTAATGCTACTGCACTGCCTTGTGTACAGTACTTATATCTAACATGCGGTATGTATTAGGCATCTGATGAATGTTTACCAGTGGCAGCTCGTGGAACTTTTAAACAGAGTGAGTAGTCCTTTACCTCAGATCAAGAGCAACTGTCCTAGGAATTGTATTGTCATGAATTGCTGTTAGAGATAGGTTGTTCTTTATTTTACTTCTGTGCTGGTTAACAGAACTATATACCTTTAGAGAATGGAAATGCCTTCATAGAAATCGCACGAAGTGATCAATTCTCGGACTAGAAAGATCTTATACGATGTTCTATAATTCTGTAAGGAGGAAAAGAGGAAAGGTCTCTGCATTCTGTTACAGAACGCTGTGGAAAAGACTGCTAAGAAGTGAGATGACAGTGCATAACTTTACCAGGCAGTGTTAAGAAGCTGTTATGGATTGATGTCTCATCCTAGTTCCGGGTAAACATCAACTCTAGACAGAACATGATGAATTCTATAAAAGTGTTGTACTCCAAACTTTCTTGCAGTATTATGAAGTAAGGAAAGCCTACTTAAAGTTGTTGTGCTCTACGGGAAAAGTTGTCATTTTCAAGGAAAATATAGAAATGCTGGAGACTAATCAATAGTATGGGCTTCAAATTTATGAAAATGTTAGGCACATATTGACTGAGTGCAGTGATATTGTTGTATGACGTGTTACATATCTATGTGCACTGAGGGAAAATAGAAATCGGGCCTAAGAAACCTGTACCGAGACATGGGTTCATAGCCATTACATGATGATGTGCTAGCATCACGATGTTCCTTGTGTTATGGATAACCAATGTGCTGGACGAAGAGCTGTAGTAATACATGCGAGGAGTGAAGTGGGATTTTTTTGATTTCAAGATGCAGTCACAGGATTATCATAATGAAATTTATAGCATGAACTACTGTAATTGGTTGTAGGTGCAACTTCTTCCTATTTTCCACTTGGATGCATTACTGTCACTGACAGTGCACGTTATCACACATTGCAAGAAAACAGGGCTCCAACCTTTGCTTCTTGCAAATATATAATGTCCTAATTGAGAGACAATAATATTACAGTGTCAGACTGCATGACCAAGAGAGAATCGGTAAAAAAATAATTTAAAAGCTCAGCTTATAAACACAGTGGAAATAATTTAAAGGATTCTAAAAGATAATGGATGTTGTATTCTGTGATTGCCTCTTTATCACTGTGATCTGAATCCTTTCAAACTGATACGGAATTTAGTAAAACAAAAAAATTATAAGCGCTCTCGTGGACATCTTTCAACTCTCACCATTAAAAGACCCATTGCTGCATAAATGGAAATTGCAGTCATCATAAGCTTAACATTGTCCCACAGGAGCAGAGTCCATTTTTGCAATCTTCGATCGCCATTTCGCTCGGTTGTGCCATTGTTGGTTGGGTCTGCCCCTTGGTGGTTTGTCATAGACGGCAAGGTGATGGGATGTATTGGAAACTGTGTGAGGTGATGCCCCTAAGACGTGGCCAAACCATCGTAGTCGCCCTTTTCGCATTTTATTTTGAATGGGGGCGATGCCAAACTGCTGTCCGAGTATGTTTTTTTGGAAGTGACCCTGGAGGGAGACACCCATTGTTCAGCAGACCATGTGTATTTCTATTGCATGAAGTCGACTTTCATTAGTTTTGGTAGTGGTCCAGCATTCCATGCCATATAACACCAGTGGATGTTCAAGACTTTGGTAGATCTTGGATTTCAGGTGGAGTGATATTCCGCAGTCACACTGTACCCTTCACTTTGACCCTGTTGTTCTGACTTACGCTCTAACATCACAGTCAATTCCACCCTCGCCCTGCAGGTATGATCCCAGGTATGTGAACAAGTTAGCTGTGTGAAGATCTACACCATTAATAATAATGTTATTGGCTTAATGTCCCACTAACTACTGTCACGGTTTTTGGAGATGCCAAGGTGCCGGAATTTGGTCCCGCAGGAGTTCTTTTATGTGCCAGTAAATCTACAGGCTCGAAGCTGATGTATTTGAGCATCTTCAAATTCCACCAGACTGAGCCAGGATCATACATGCAAAGTTGGGATCAGATGGCCAGTGCCTCAACCATCTGAGCCACTCAACCTGGCCACCTCTGCACCATTAACTTGGATGGAACCATCAGCTGGACTTATTTCCAAATACTATGTTTTTGCAGTGTTAAGATGAAGCCCAGACTGCGAAAGGTGATTGGCCCCATGACTGTACTTGTCACTGAAGCTCTTCTCAAGTAGTAGCTGTAAGCAGGATGTCAGCATATAGCAATGTCCATGGGATATGGCAATCCAAATCACATGATAGTGTCCGTGACAAGAGTGAAAAGGATTGATAAAAACAGATCCCTGATGGACGCCAACTTCCATGCAGAAGTCATCAGAGGTGCCTACTGAGCATCGAACGCGGCTAGTTGTGTTTGAGCAGAGCAGTCAAAACCAATTTATGAGGAGCTCTGGAACTCCATGGTTACGCAGTGAGTACCACATAAGTTTGTGTGGGACACAGTTGAAAGCCTTCTCCAAATCGAGGAAAGCTTTCTCTTTTGGTGTCTCTAGCAGCACCTATGTTGCAAAAATCTCATATGTAGTGCTGGAACCTTTGACGAATCCACACTGAGTGACAGTACTGCAAAGGCGCTTGTCAAAAAATTTGCTCAGAGAACTTCAGGATGTGACACAAGAGACGAATTGGCCAATATTTCGAACTCAAAGACTGGTGCCCTCTTTTTTTAAGTAGGTACTTATTAGACTCAGTGTCCAGTCAGTAGGAATTTGACTTTATTCAATTTTGACATTAAAGCAGTCTGTTCATGACATTCATGGCTCTCTACTTCTCTGGTTGTGATTTGAGGTGTGGGGACCTTCAGGGGATAGACTTGCGAGGGAACTTGATATTTGAAATCTCACTGAAGTGCTCTTGCCACTGTTTCAGAATTGAAATTCTGTCATGTAGCCTATGCCCATCCTTGTCCTTCACATACTTGTAGTGTTCAGTGTCCCGAGCTGCTTTCCTTCGAGATCTTGCCAGTCTGTAGATAACCCTATCACCCTCCTTTTTGCCCAGTTGCTTGTGAAGGCTGCAGTAGTGTTCGTCACGTGCAATCACTGCAGTCCTGTTAGTTTCCTTCCAGATGTTGTGTATTTCCACCAGTTCTCATCTGTCTTCAGTGCAAACTATTCCTTGAAGGCTGACTTCTCCTGCACCTTTGGCTTTATCTGGTCTATCCAAAGCCATACCTGCTTTTGTATGTGGTGATGTCCAAGCTTCTTAGTGCCAAATGCCATTTTTGCAGCAGTGGTGACCGAGTCATGGAGAACTACCCACGCCCTGTCTACCAAATTTGAGTGATGACGGGGGAACTGATGTTGATAATGCCCTTTTTATGCTCGTATAATTTCCACCACTTGATAGTATGTTCGCATGCTGAGCCACAGCTTCTGTGAATGACTCTTTTCATGTCAAAGACAAGCACCTTGTGTTGAGGAGCAAAGCCTTCAGACGGAATGACTTTTGCATTTAGCATGTCAGGGAAATTTTGCTTCCATACAAGAAGAGAGTCGTTCTGGCTGCAGGTATTGCCAGTGTTATAGATGATCAAGTGACTGGGTTGCTTCTTGAAATACGTGTTGTTGATGAGCAGACTGGTTGCATCTGCACCTCATTATCACAGCCTCTTTGGGGAGCTTATGCAGAGAAGATAGTGGTTGTCTGTATCGATGTTAGCAAACACAAGGATACTCGACGGCATAGCTCAGAATTCATGATGATGATAGTGACATCTCTGTTCTTGGTCATGCCAATAGTAAATGAGCTTATAACCCTCGCCATTATCATGGGATTTCTGGCCCGTCCACCTTGTCTCCTGTATGCAAGTGATGTCCACACGACAGCATTTGAGAATCACGGGGAGTTCTTGACTTCGCCCAGTCAATGTCCCAATATTTAGTGTGGGGATGCGAAGTGATTTCTTATTTCTTCAATTTGGTTTCTTTAGCCGACTGCGTTGGACAGTCTGTAGCCCTTGCTCATTTCTCATGCTAGTCGGGCTGTACCAACACCTGATGCTTGGTGGGGGTGGGGCAGGCAGTGGCATATCGATCCATTTGCTTGCGACAGGATTTACTGACCGGCGTGTCACCACAGCCTGACATTGGACAGTATAGATCTATTGTTGTCAGGAAGTGGGACTGCCCCTGACATGGAGAGCAGACTCCTTTGTTAGCTGCTTCACAGGAGTACAGATGCTACCTCTAATGGGATTTCAGTAACATTTGTTCTACTGAGGGCCCATAACCCCCCTACAAGTGCTCATCTGCCTTAAGCCGTTGGCCCTTGAAGAGAGTCTGGTTACATTTCACCGCCCAAAACTGGGCTTTGAATCACTGGATTTATGGTCTACTCTATTACCACAGGCAGGGTGAACGTGGCCAGACAATTGCAGCATAAATGGAAATAATAATAATAATAGTATGTGGCCTCCGAGAAACCTGGTGCAGACTTCCGAGTTGACGCCATATAGGCAACCTGCACGTCTGTGAGTATGGGACCCTGGCTAAGATGATTCTAATGCTGAAGGTGGCACAAACACCCAGCCCACAATGCAAAGGAATCAACCAATTAAGGTTAAAATCCCCAACCAGGCCAGGAATCAAATTCTGGGATCCCCTGGACCAAAGACCAGCACGCTAACCATTTAACATAGAAATGATCAGAGAATACTGGATGAAACTGTGTTCATATTAAAAGTATAGAGGAGTACTGGTGCTGTGAGGAATGTAATGGATGTTAGTTTGGAAAGTAGTGATGAGAAAACTAACATTATGGATGTGGCAGCCAGTGACTTTGATGGTAGTTCGATAGACACGGCTAAGGACTCTTCTGATACAACGGATGAAGTTCTTGACGCTGGATGATCTACTTCGGAAGCTGCAGAGTTAATGGATTACTAAAGCATGTGTCTGAATGAAGTTGTATGTTTAAACTGATTGATATTTGTATAGCTTTATAACAACATGTGATCTGTATTCTGCCTTCCCAGCTTGCTAATAATCGCTAATAGTGCTTTGAAGTGAGTATACATGCTTGCTGCTCTGCTCCACAGCACAGAATATTTATAATCAGCACATAACTGTCCACCTTAGCCTCTAAAATCCACATTATGAATACTAAGAGTCTCTCTGGGATTACCTTCAACAGTTCTCTTGGCTCTTCTCATTTTCTGGGCTAACTGGATCATGTTCTCAACATTTATATCAACGAATCAGTGTGCATCATATTTTTCTTTGTCAATGTTGTGGGTGTCTGAATTGAATTCTAGCTTCTCCATAACTCCTAGTCTGCATTATCATCATTGAATACAATTATAGAATCAAATGCTGCAGTTATCCTGAAGCAAAGCTGGTTTTGAAGTATGGTTTCAAACTGTTGCTACTTTCATAGGAATTCTGTCTCTTTTCACAAGTACACTTCAAGAATTTTTTAATTTGCAAAGAGTCCTAAATGTTACTTTTGTGGCATGTTTGCGCATTAAGGTTTACTAGTTTCCTACATTTGTTAGTTTTTGCACCAATTTTCAGAGCACAAATAATGTAGAGGCTCATCTTTGGGTAGGATGTGAAAATGTATTGTCCTAATTGCTTTCTTCTTTTCTTGCACATCATGCATATTGTTTCTTACGACTATTCTATAGTAACTGTATTTCCTTAATGTTATTCTGTGTCGGTCTCTTCCTTCCACCAGTTCCTTTTCCATCTTTCAACTATTATGTTTGAGTCGCTGCTTAATTTAAGCTTTTACAGCTGTCACAATGTGGAAATTACCAACTAGTTCAGTTCTAGCAATATAATCGATGGTGAATCCTCCATTGACACAAACTCGCTTAAGACAAACACTTGGTTAACACAAAAAAAGGGATCTGCTCCCTGCAGAGATACATTATTTCTTACAGGAAGTCTTATCGGTTAACGTGAGTTTCGGATAGCTCAAATTATGAACAGTTTTTTGTTCCTTGAGATACTTGGTATTGTTTAAGGTGAATTCTGTTCATAATAGTCTTGTGTATCTCAAAAGTCAAAATTCACAAGATTCCTCAGAAAGCAAGATGCCAAGGGATAGCAGGCAATAATGAAACACCCATCTCAACAGTCATGTCTCCACTGCCTGCAAGGAAACCTCCATGCACGTTTGGTAATGTTATTCCCACTGGCTAATGGGTACTGTGCAATAAAGCTCAGCATGCCTCAGATGCAATAATCCTGTCTTGGCAGTGCAGTTTTAAACAATGAGCCAGTGCAATTAGGTCAACTGTCACAAATGACACTCCCCGATTACATTTTGTAGTCCATGGGTGGCAAGTATTCATCTTGATTAATTAGTTTCATTTTCCGTATTGATAGTTAATATGTAATATAGATAAGAAAAGGTTCCACCTTATCAATACCAGTTTTATTTATATACGATTAACTTACAGGACCGGTTTCGACTTTTTGAACAGTCATCAGCTGTACATTGGTACCTTTACATAAGTTGAAAGCGAGTTTGTTTTTTAGGCCTAAAATTCGTGTAAGTTAGCTAATTTTTAAAAAGTACAGGTATATTAAACACTAAATTTAAACTATCTAGATTGTACCATATAACCAATTTTTACTCTTAAACATGCCCAGTTTCAATGCTTGGACATAGTGCTTCCCCACAACTTCTCCATTTGGAAAGGCTATTCAACCAATATTTGACTTATGTAAAGGTACCAATGTACAGCTGATGATGACTGTTCAAAAAGTCGAAACCGGTCCTATAAGTTAATCGTATATAAATAAAATTGGTATTGATAAGGTGGAACATTTTCTTATCTATATTGCAAGTATTCATGTTCAGAAAAGTGCAATGTTGTGTACCAGGTGTATGCATAAGTCTCCCGGTTTCACTAAGAGATGCCGCCAGTGAACCCAGCGCGTGAATTTGACACACATCAGTTTGTTCGTTTGACATTAACCTACCGACACACACAAGTTGAGTCCGCCATACACTAGCGTCTGTGTTGTATTGTTCAGTGATCGTGTCGACGTTTGTGCCTGAAAAAGAACATTTACGGCATGCATTGCTTTTCTTATTTAATCAAAATAAAAATGCTGTGGAAAGTCATCAATTGATGGTAGAAACATCTGGTGAGCACGCTCCATCTATTAGAACATGCGGGACATGGTTTCAACAATTTAAACATGGTAAGAAGACCCTGCTTTGTGTCTGGTGGTACACCAAAGAGGTATTGTGTATTATGAACTCTTGAAGCCCGGCAAAACAGTTAACGCACAACGCTATCACCAACAAATGATCCATTTAAATCACGGATTGATCGAAAGACGACCGGAATGGGCCAGAAGACATGGCAAAGTGATTGTTACACAACAATATGCCGTCTCACACAGCAAAACCAGTGAAAGGCACCTTGAAATAGCTTGGATGGGACATCCTTCCGCACCCGCCGTCTTCCTCCGACCTGGTGCCATCTAACTATCACCTCTTTACTTCAATGAGGCACGCACTTGCAGTGCAGCACTTCAGCAATTTCGAGGAAGTTGGAAAATGGCTCGACGAATGGTTTGCCGCAAAAGACAAAGCAGTCTTTCTGGCATGGTATTCATAACTTACCTGAAAGATAGTTGAAGTGTGTAGAAGCCAATGGCCAATATATTGAATAAACAAAAAATGAATTTCCCTTGAAAATTACGTGTTTTCTTCACCACAAAAACCGGCAAAATCTTATGCATACACCTGGTACTGACGATATTATCATTCACCAGTATACTACGTGGAGGAGTAAAACATCACTGTTTCTGTAAATTTTGGTTGCTTACAGTGTGTGTGTCACACACTAGTGATTTGAATATTATCTAACCTCTTAACACGAACTCGTGTCCCTTCAGCTTTGTGTTAATGAAGTTTTACGATATATTACAGAATTCTTTGTACTTTTTTTCAGAACAAGTTGAATTTATGGCTTCAGAAACTAAATCAAGTACCGTATTTACATCATCAGTAACAAGCTCATTAGCTAAACACAAAGAATGGGTTTTGTTTTTTTTTCCTAGAAGCACTTTGAGAAGTAGTATCCTGGGTTACCATAACCTCTATTGGAGCATTGTTTTGTTTTCTAGAAGTGTATTACACATTCTAGATTCTTTTGTCCTTTTAACACGTTGAGTGCCAAGCGACCCCATTTGGGTACGTGAGCGTTGTCTAGGTTTTTAACTTCACGTCCCCATATGGGATCATATGTTCGATCGAAATCGAGAATTATGCGAACCCATTTGAGTGTGCAGTAAGTGTGTGTTTCGAAGCTGTATAAATCCTCTTCCTGCCACCTGTTGGCCGTCGATTTAGGTACGTGCATTGTCCGCCTTCCATTCGTCAGTTTGTGTTTTGGGTGCATCAGGTGTGCATTGTAGGGTGATAAAGTCATTGTCTATCTCACCCACGGATTATTTATGTAAGTGTGCAGTGCTGCGAGTTAGTTTGTTCATTACTATCTTTGAGTTATTATGAGTAAATCGAGCAGTAAAAGACTTCGTACAGATAGTCTGGACGATTTATTGAACAAGTCGGACAGTGATGGTGTATGTAGGATGCTAATTAGTTTTAATATTACCTATTCAATACATTAATGTAATGATATTAAAACTAAATAGCATCCTACATATAGTATCTTAAATACGGATCCATAATGATATTTATCACTTGCAACAGTGATGGTGTAGACCAGGGCCTCTCAAAGGCCCAAAATCTCACGCGTGCAAATCGAGGCGCAAGAGCTCCGTGCACTGTGTATCGTTCCCGCTCAGCTCAACTCGGTCCAACGCTTCGTCTCTGGGCTACTCGGCTGAGCTTGCCTAAGCTTGGCTCTACATGGCGCAACTCAGCTCGGATTTGGAGCGCGATGTAGCAAGTGTGGAAGAGGGAGACAGGGGAACGAGCGAGATAGGCGTGAGGAGAGAGAGAGAGAGAGAGAGAGAGTAAGCGCTATTGCTCCAAGCCAAGTCATCTTTTGCACCGTGCACAGTGCATGCACCAGGCGCGTGCAGTCTGAGAGGCCCTGATGTAGACGAAGAATAGAGTTAGTGATTTTGAAACCCAGTACAGAGCAAATAGGGATCTCGCTATTCAACCACATTGATGAATTACAAACTTCAGCATATACTTCCAGACTGTAATCCAGGTTTCCAAGCCACCTGTTGCAAACCTTTTAACAGTCTTAAACGATGTCGCTGTTTCCCATAATGCACAATCATCACTGGTAGGCTATGTGTACAGGCTCTTAGCCAAAATAAAAGTTATACATATTCAATCTTGCTTTTACATCCTAATGTACCAAATTCACATGATTTTCACTACATTATGTAACAAAATTTTATACGAAAATTTCCTAACCTAAAATCGGGGATCGTACTTTTGTACGGCTTTAGCATGAACAAGCTAACACGTCTCTCATAATCGACGACATATAACGCGTCCCTACAAAGCAAAAGGTAAGATTAGCCGAGCGTCAGGACATTAACTCCTGTGTAAATGCGACCCTATGTGGGGGCGCGTGTACATGTACAATTCGTAGTGACCAATACGACCCCACATGGGGTCGCAATATTTGACCTAATATACGTAATAAGTTAACGTAATATATCATAAATTTATCCTCATTTCAGCGATCACTTGCTTGGTTAAAAGCCTATGAAAGTTTTTTCACCAGGGAGTTTCTATACTCATTCCTATCCTCAGAGATCTGTTTGAATTTCTGCAGAATCTTTCCTTTCCTCTCTGCTACCTCTCTGAAACACTGGATCTATTACTTTCTGGGACGACCTCTTCTTTGAGTGCCTTTCAGTTAGGCCTCAAACATCTGTTTCAGCTCTATGTTATCAGCTCATGGCACTAGACGGCAATCCCATGAATTTCGGTCTGGCACTCAATGTGTTAAAAACTCTTGGCTACCAACCCATTATTCATATTTGCCAATAAAACTTGACGTTACACGTGTTTTAAAAGTAAAACTCTCTTACAATTCCACAATTTCCAATTTTAGCAACTGAAAATCTATGTAGAGAAGTTGCTTGCTGCCTTGTGTACATATTGACCGAGCGAGTTGACTTTGCGGTTAGGTTCGCATATCTGTGCGCTTGCATACAGGAGATAGTTGGTTAGAACTCCACTATCAGCAGCTCTGAAGATGGTTTTTCCGTGGTTTCCCATTTTCACACCGGGCAAATACTGAGGCTGTACCTTAATTAAGACCATGGTCGCTTCCTTCCCACTCCTTGCCCCTTCCTATGCCATTGTCACCATAAGACCTATCTGTGTCAGTAAAGCAAAGTACTAAAAAATATATGTTTTTAAAAATGTCTGTATATGTTATCAAGATTCCAATTCCCATAAGGAACTCGAAATATTTGTCCTGAATGAGTAAATTCATAATTCCACTATGATTCGTCTGTTATTGGAAATTATAAATTTTCCTGCTAACTCATTCCCGGTCACCGGTGTTTCACCCCAGTGTGGCAATTTAGGTTCAGATGGTAACTATACCAAACATAGAACATTTGTAAACATGGGCTCGTCCAGTACCATGCTTCCTGCTCAGCGCTGTTGCTGCCTTAACAGGCTGGTGAGAAAAAAATTTGCCAAGGTTCTATGCTCGCAAATACAATGTTCTCCTTAAACACAATGAACTCCGAATTGAAATGCATTTATGGGATAGAAGCCCTAATCCTATGATTATCTATGCTTAGAAGTTCACACTTAGTTATAATTATAATTTGAGGCAGATATAGAGCAATATCTCCTGGGAGATATACATACCCATGTGAGGCTGTATTATTATTTGACAAGATGTAATCTACATGGCGTGACATTCTGAGTAAGATTTCCTTTGGTGTCTTTATAAGGTAAAATAAATACATCAATTAATTCAATGGAGCCAGTTTTAATTTATCAGGTCAACCCATATTAGCACTATTAGTAATATTAGGAGTACACTATGTTTACTGAAAGAATAAGGATAAGAGAAAACATTTAAGTTATCGACTGTAAAGTTGAAACTCCTTACGGTGGGACTGCTAGGACCACCACCACCACCACCTCCTCCTCCTCCTCCGAAGATGGCTTTCCGTGGTTTCCCATTTTCACACCAGGCTGTACCTTAATTACCACTCCTTGCCCCTTCCTTTGCCATTGTCACCATAAGACCTATCTATGTCGGTAAAGCAAAGTATAAAAAAATACATATATGTTATCACCTCCTGTGTCCCTGCAGCCTCTGTTATATGATTTACGAGTGCTAGTGTTGCACAGCTCATCTATTACTTCAGAATGGTAGCTAGTGAAATCCATTATTATGATCAGTCCCTTTGCCCAGTAATTCAGAAAGTGATTCAACAAACCATTCTTAAATGAGTGAGCATTTATTTGTGAATGATAATCCGAATCCTTGCTGTGAGTACGGGAACGAAAAACCCACTTAATGTCCCATACAAAGCTGGTGTCCACCGACCCCATATGACATATGATTAGCCTGCCTCCTTTTCCTACGGGTAATCGCAGGCCCCCTCTCTTCCGGACAGATCTTGCCACAAGTTCTTCCTGGAGTGGTTCTGATTAATCCATGCTTCATCCAGGTAGAGAAAAGGTCTGTAATCACCAGAGGTCCGTAGAGTATAATGTATTGAATAGGTGACACAATAAACACTTTAGCTTCCTACTTGTGTTTAAAACTGAGGAATTTCCATAATGTGTACACTGTTCATGGACGATACAGAGCCCTTATAGTTAATTCTTCCTTCGTTAAATACACCAATTTTTAGGTGTTGGAAATTCTCCATAATCATACCAAGTCAAATATTGTTTGGTGTAAAACACACTTTTCAAAATCATCCAAATTTGTTGCATGTTTCTGAACTTTCCAATGTTTCTCTGGTGATCTGAAGACAGCCTTATTCCGTATTTCAGTATTCTTCCTGCCCTCGGTAAAAATATTGGTCATGCTGTGTACACTCACACTGCAAGGTTGAGCCGTAGCTCCCTGCTTTGGGAAAAATTTGTGTTCTCAAGCAGTTCTGTATTTGAAAGCTTCTTTAAAAAGCCATTCACACTGTAAATTATACTTCTCGCCTGACTAGTTAATACTTTACGAGTAATACAGCTGTCAGGTGTTCGACTGCTACTCAGCTTGCTAAGAGACATTATTATTATTATTATTATTATTATTATTATTATTATTATTATTATTATTATTATTATTATTATTATTATTATTATTATTATTATTATGAAACTTCAGCTCACAGCACATCTTGATCTTCCACCACACTAACCTGATACTGCAATGCTGTCGCCCTAGCTTGTACTTTGCCGAGAGAGCTTCTCCAAACACACTTTCCCAGCGAATCTAAATATGTCTGCACCTTCTTATTTTCCTCACTCGTGGGGGAAGCAGATGTTGAAATTATCCCATCAGTTCAAGGGCAGATGGTATCTCCTGCACGCCTGGTCGTAGAATCATGGGGTTTGGATGGACAGCTTCAGAATTTTTAGGGCTGTCACATAGCACCAACAAAACAATGTAATTTTTAGTAATTTTCATCTCCGGAAAGAAATATAGATACTGAACACAGCTTGCCACCGGTTATCTAGACAACGCCACACACTTCTGTTGGCTGGTTGGTTAGGCAAGCAAATTTGGCTCCTCCCTCATGTTCGTAGTTCTTTGTGTTTAGTATAGCACACCAACCAAGACAATTGGCTAGTTCATGTAATGAAGGACACTGCTCAGGCTACTTGGAGCCTCAGGCTGTGCCAATGCTCTATAAGAGCCTTGGTCTCTTTTACAAAAAACAATGCCTGCTAGTTACCACCTGACGAGCCCAAATTGGCACAGTGCAGCGAAAAGCTGGCATCTGAAAATTAGGTAGCTGGGGAAATTTACAATTCCCAATAACAAACCAGTTATATTGGAATTCTGTACAAGAACAGAAAAATGACAGCCAGTCCAGTGAAGAAACAAAACTGCCTTCTGTTATACTCTTCTTCTATGACTGCATAGGATCACTTTAGTCAGTCCATCATTCAGGTCTCTGAAGGGATTGTTCGGGATTTACGGTCCTCCCAGTACTTCTTCAGACGCTCCGATATTCATGCCCTTTCCTCGGTTGAAAATATGCGTGTTGTTGGTTTGTTTTGTGTAAGGGTAAATCAAGAGGTTTGTATTCTTGAGTTTTGTATTCAATTTTATCTTATTTGTGGTGTCTTCTGTTGTAAGGCCTATTTCCTTCAGATCCTCTCCTACTTCTCTGATCTATTTACATCCTGTTGTGGTATTTTATGAGACAAGATTGTGTTGTACTAGTTGTTTCAAAAGTCTCGAATCCTGCATCCTCATGATATGTCCAAAGAATCCCAGTCTCCTCTTACCGCATAGTATCTTTAATGGGTTCTAGCTCTTTGTACATGACTTTGTTAGGTATTATCCACTACTGTCCATCTTTCTGTTATTTTTTGTTGATGCAGGTTCTCCCAATCCTCCTTTCAATTTTCTGAAGTCTGTCAGTCTTTGATTGTTTATTCAGGTGAAAAAGTGTTTCTGCTGCACATGTAGCTTCCAGTTATATAACTGTGTTGTGGTGTTTTATTTTAGCATTTATTGATAAACATTTCTTTTTGTAGATATCCCATGTTAATTTTTGTGCTTTAGCTAATCTATTTGTTCTTGTTTGGATTGAGATTTTTTCATTTAGTTATGTGTTATTACTTCTCCAAGATATTTAAATGAGTTACTATTTTGGTTTTATTGCCATTTATGGCAACTTCTTTTAGTTGTGTTGGTTTTTGGGGCATAATTTCTGGTTTTTTCCAAATGATATTTTGAGACCTATTTTATTTGCAATATTTTGAACTTCTGATATCTAGGTTTTTGCTTCTTTTATGTCTACTGCTAGTAATGCCAAATCATCGGCGAAACCCAGGCAATTTGTTTTGATTTTTCGGCCAATCTTTATTTTTTGGGGACATTTCCTAAACCATTCCCTCATTAACCATTTCTGGAGCACAATTAAATAGTGGTGAGAGCCCATCTCCCTGCCGTAGTCCAGTTTTAATTTCAAATAACTCTGATGTTTCACCGCTAAACTTAACTTTGGAGTTGGTGTTAGTGAGTGCCAATTTTATCATGGGTTTTTTTTTTTTTTTTTTTTTTTTTTTTTTTTTTTTTTTTTTTTTTTTTTTTTTTTTGGAAGGGCTAGGAGTTGGAAGGAAGCGGTCGTGGCCTTAAGGTACAGCCCCAGCATTTGCCTGGTGTGAAAATGGGAAACCATGGAAAACCATTTTCAGGGCTGCCGACAGTGGGGTTCGAACCTACTATCTACTGAATACTGGCCGCACTTAAGCGACTGCAGCTATCGAGCTCGGTGTTTATTAATTTGGGGTGTAGTCCAAGGTGTCTTAAAATTTTGAACAGAGATTCTCTATGGGTGCAGTTGTAAGATTTCTTGAAATCTACAAAATCTGTTATATTACACGTATAAAAATGTATTTTTTTAAAAAACTGAATGTCTAAGAGTTGCATTCCAGTGTGAGGAACTTCTTGACAAAATATTGCCTCCACACTTGGTGATTATACCTTTCAGAGTTTCCTTGTATCAAGTAAAATATATGTGGTAACACAACTTTTGTTCATTTTTCATTGATGTCTCCCTTTAAGTTAATAATTATTCTCACCAGCATTATTTTAGATGTAATGTGATGTAACTTTCTCTGAACATACGGTTTGCGGCAAAACAAACTATACTGAAATTATTGCTCACCTGCTGTCATAGTTCCCTTAACAACGAAGTATGTATTTATGGTATATTGTTACGAATAAAACTCTGTGTGTTTCATTACTCTAATTTATTCAGGATGACCCAATAAATGCACACACAATCTCATTAACCATGAATTGCCATGCTCACTAATTGTTGTCTTTTTACAAGTCTGTCTCTTCCTAACGGCACAGCAAGCGGTGCAGCCCGTTGCTATACCTGCGGACGCTTAATCCTTACTTTCACTTCCCCAAGTCCAGTAACCTCATACAGCAGCTGTGTGTAGACCACTGGATCTGAACACAGGGCTACAGGCCACCCGACACACAATGACTTTTCATTGGTTCGACTCCACAGACAGTCCAGTAATTCACATAGTAACATGCAGTGAACAACTAAACAGCTCAACAGTATTCAACGACAGGACGATACTCACAACAGCAAACATTAATACAGGTCCATTTACCTTCACACTCACGATAGCAGCTTCCCTTCGCTGACTCACGCCGAGCCTAAGTCCACAGAAATACACGAACCCACAGTACAGTCTTCCATTTCATTGTCTCCAACCCACGCACTCACTGATCTCTGACACAACAGCAATTCCTGGTTCAGACCTCAGTGGGACACTAGCAACAGCCAACACCTCTGTCGCCCTCAGCCCAGCCACCGAATCTCGGCACACTGAGTCACACACTGACTCCAACACTAACCCCTAGTCCAACACTGACTCCACAACGGAGCCCAGTAGAGACTGTGACTCCACCATGGAGCCCAATTCTGACTGACTGTCCGCGGCTAGTCTCCCCTTTTATAGCTCAGGTGATTTGAGCCAGAATTTTCACGAGGTGACTAGAGGCAGAACATTCCCGTTGAATCTCCAAGAAACTCACAGGTGAGCCGGCTGACGAAAACAATAACTCGGGAAGGCCGGCGCCACCCTACAAGTCTGTTGGGAGATACCGCACCGTGTGAGTCACTAGCCCCTTCCTGGAAGTACCGAAAGGGGTTACCACGGGGCTGGCACATAACAGTATAATAGTTTGACATATTGTGAACTCAATGTTGTGTTGATTTCTGCAATTATGATTCTCACAACAAGGAGAAGGTGTTTTATTGTGGAATGTTATTTCTGGTCATACGGAGTGGGGCATCACAACGGATTGATTTTGCTTCAAAGAACAGTATAAGAAGTGATGTAATAAGGAGACACCAAATAACAATATTGTTTGCTATTGTTGACAAGTTCCATCATACAGGATCAGTCTTATGTCAGCTAAGGGGGACACTGGGCGAGTTTGTCGTACGGCTAAAGGCATTCAGCTGTGGGCTTGCGTACGGGAGATGGTGGGGTTCACACCTCATTGTCGGCAGCCCTGAAGATGGTTTTCCGTGGTTTCCCATTTTCATACCAGGCAAATGCTGGGGCTGTACCTTAATTAAGGCCACGGCTGCTTCCTTCCTACTCCTAGCCCTTTCCTGTCCCATCATCGCCATAAGACCTATCTGTGTCGGTGCAATGTAAAGCCAATTGTAAAAAAAATAAAAATAAAGGGGACAACAGGGCATCCAAGAACCGTGATTACAAACAGAAATCATGGACAACTTATCCAATATGTGTTTCAGTCCACAAAGCATAGTCCGTGACAAATATCGCTGAATCTTGGTTTGAGCAATAGGTTATACCGCATTCAAGTTGCCCAGCACTTACCAGAAAGGGATGAGTTAGCCAGATTACAGTATTGCAGCCAAGTGTTATCCATGACGTATGGTGGTACAGATTTTTTCTGCAACGTATGGTTTTCAGATGAAAGCCATACATATTTATCTTGATGGATATATCAACCAAAAAACAAATAAATTTTTTAGTGTTTTTACAGCTTGATGTCATCATACAGAAACCACTACACAGTATACAGGATACGATTTGATGTGCCGTGTCCGGTCATAGAATATTGTGTCCTTATTTAGTTGAGGAAACTGCACAGAATGAAAAATTAGTCGACCAAGTAGTCAACGCAAATCTCATTATTACCCTCTTCTTTGTGGGATTTGCACAGTTTTTGTTGTGCCAGAAACTTTCCCCTCCAAGGACAATGGATGCAGCAAGATGTGAAGCTTCAGCCTACACCTCTGGGATGTCGCTCTTCTTAAACGACACTTTGGAAGTCCTAATTTCTCGTGGAATTCTATTCCCATACACTTTCTGCTCGTTGGATCTCGCTGCACCAAATGCCTACATTTGGGGTATGTTGAAAAAATCAGTTTTCAAGACCCAGCTTTGAATATTCTCAAATTACACAGGATATCATTTTTTTGCATCCTTCCAGCTACCTTTGTTCATGAACGTATTCCATTCTTCTTCATAGCATTTTCCCACAGGTGCAGGGTCCACTCTTTGGATCGACGAACGCCATTTTAAGCGATCAGAAGCAATGTTTGTTGTCAGCTGAGCAATCTTTATGCCTGTAGCTATGGTATCTTGCCATCATTACCTTAACCTTCCATGTGGGTGCTTACCATCAATGGTGAAGTTATATGCATCATGGCCAGTTGTACCATTTGCCACTCTCAGGATATGGCTCTATCATCTCGGGTGCCTTTCTCACATATTTTTCTTGAATGGGAACAACTCCTATCCTCTGTCAGATCGCGTCATTATTTCTGTGATCAAAGCTTGAAACTCCAAGAGACCAACGTAACATGCGCATCTCCATGGTGTGCAGAGGGTACTTAGCACTTTTGGTAACTGGCCAGTTCTCGGCCCCATACTTTGATTTCAGGTGAACCAACACACTCCTATCGCACAGCACTCCTGTGACTCCTGTCCATGTAAACTATGTTGCATTCACTCTAGCCCGCACTTTATGATCACTACTACCATCGCTTTGCAAGCAGGATCCTAAATATTAAAAGCAGTTAGTTTTCACTAGGTCTTGACGATTGATTGTGATAGTAGATGTGCCCAGGTTAGTTTCCAGATACTCTTGTCTTCTTATCATTTAGATGCAGGCTGTATTGACGTAGGCATTGACTCCATGTTTGAGCACAGCCCTGCCCCATTCTTCTTTGGTTATAGCTGCAAATAGGATGTCGTTCGCACACAGTACGGTCCAGGGAACACACTCGTGCAGTTCACATGAGATTGCATCCATAACAAGTATGAAGAGTAGTGGTGACGGGGCTGATCGCTGATGTACTGCTACTCTGGGAGTAGGGATGCTCCCAGAGAGGCCAGCAGCGTATCTTGCTCTGCTACAAGTATTTTCTTAAAGCATTCGGATCCAGTTGATAAGCAGCTCTGGCACTCCACGCTCACACAACACATACCACATGAGGTGATGCAGAACATGATCAAACACTTCCTCTAAGTCGATGAATGCCAGTTGTAATGGCTTATTTTCTCAATGTTTCTCCAGAAACATGCAGGCCATGAAGATTACATCAGAAATATATGACTCCCATTACAAACCCACACTGGTTGATGCCTATAGTGGTGATGTATCTCATGCACCAGTCAAGAATCTGCTCAAAGATTTTCATCACGTGACATAAGAGGTGGACCGGTCGATAGTTTGAACAGTCTGCTGGGTCACCTTTGTTTTTAAATATGGTCACTGTCATGCTTGTTGCCTGGCCAGTGGAAGCATGACCCTCATCCATCATGGCATTGAAAGAGGCTAGCCAGCCAGTTAGCACCATTGTTAAGGAATTCTTTCAGCTTCCAGATATCTGCTGGTAGATCATCTGGGCGTGGTGCTACACCATATAGCATGGAAAACTTAATCAGAGGTGATGTGGCTTACTGGTCCTGAGCAAGACTCCTCGTGGAATTGGTGGATGTGAAAATTCCACATTTGAAATTTCTTGAAAGTACTGCTGCCACCTTTTCAGAATGTGGTTTCTGTCCTGCAGTTCATGGCCATCCTTGTCTTTGATGCACATGAAATGTTCAGTGTCTCATGTTGCCTTATCTCTTGCTTTTGCCAGCCGATAGACGTACTTCTCGCCTCCCTTAGTGTCCAGGTCTGCTTTGCAGGTCTTTGTAGTGATGCTCAGCTTTGGCCTTAGCGACAGCTTTCCTAGCTGCTCATATCGCTGCAACATATTCTTCTCTGCTCTCTGTGGTTTTGTTAGCATTGAACTTGTTCGGTTCATAGCCATGCCTCCTTGTTTGTTCTGCATTGGCCTACCTTTGTTGTACCCAGGGTTGCCTTGGCAACCTTTGCAATAGAGGGCTGTCCCATGTGGCATCAACAGAGTCTGGAATGACTGGGGGGAATTTGATGCAGTTGATAAGAGCTGAGTTTTGCTTCCATAGATTCCACTTCATCTTCTAGAGGGCAATTGTACCATGAACCTTGTTTGAAGGTTTTCCAATCTTCATATCAGAGATTAGCAGCTTATGTTGTAGGGCCAGACAGTCGGATACTATGGCCTTCATGTCCTTTACAGCTGTGAAGTTGCATCGCCAAACAAGAATGAAGTCTATCTTGGCTCCTATGGTCACCACTGGCTTATGTGATGAGGTGGCTGGTACATTTTTTTGAAATATGTACTACTGATTAGGTCATTAGCTTCAGCAAAGTCAAGAACTCGCCAGCCATAATTTTGTGTGCCAAAACCATTGTCTCTGTGGCAGTTGTAGCCCTCTTGCTTGCTTCCAACATGCCCATTCAGGTCACCATAGAGAATAAGGAAGTCTTCTGGAGAGCATGCTGATATTTGGTCTTGCAGCTCTGGCCAGAGCCAGTTTGTAGAGCAGAGGCTGAGAATATGCACAGGCAGTAGGCTGTAATGTTTATGATGATAGAAATCAAAGGATTGGAGCATCGATGGACCTCGGCGACTGGTTACGGAGGTCAGTAATTACAACAATAGCTACAACATTGCTGTTAGATGTCTCATTATAAATGAGCTGATATCCATCACCAATGTCATGAGGCTTCTGTCCCTTCCATTGTGTTTCTTGTATGCAAACAGTGTCCACCTTGCATTGCTTCAGCAAATCTGCCAGTTCATGGCTGCACCTGTCAAGGTACCAATATTCAGTGAAACATGAAGTTGTGCTGTTTGGGCTAGCTTTTTTAGCCAGTTCTGCCCATGATCCAATAGACCTTGCTCACTTGTCACGGTGGTCAGATGAGGCTGACATTCGTCGCTTTCAAAGTATGCTATAGCAATTCTATAATTTCTCTTGATGAATCGATTCATTTAGTTGTGACATATGTTAAACAAAACACCCAAGCCTGAAGTCTATTACAAATTAGGCCGCTTCCGACATTGAGAACAGACTCCATTTGCAGCCCGTCTGTAGAACAGATGCTACATGTAATGGGATTTCAGTAACATTTCCTCTGTTGAGGGCCTATAACACTCGTGACAAGAGCTCATCTGCCGGAAGCCATCGGCTTTGTAGGGAGTTGGGTTATTTTCCACTCCTCAACATTTGACGTAGAGTTGCTGACTTTTGTGTGGCACATTCATGATGTACATTTTGAGCCCATGCTATACCAGTGCAATTAAATACAATTTCAGTGTTTGTTTTGCCACATACTGTAGATTTACTGGCATATAAATCATTTGTGTGGGATCACATTGTCGCCTCTGGATTTCAAGACCAGAAGCAGGTTCTTCTTATGTTAAATATGACATTGTGTACAATTTTTCTCTTAAAATGCTCAATTAGCATAAGTGAAGCACATTTTGAATAGTTTATTCTCAGTTTGGTTCAATTTATTCTCAGTTAATCCTTAAATGCATAACTTATTATTTTGACATTTAAAAATGAGTTTTAGATTCCATGATGAAATGATATACAGGTTAACCTTAAAAGAACTCCAGAGTTTTGAAGTTAAATATTTTAAAAATTAACCCAGGAGCGCTCGCGCTCTTAGTGCAACTCAGTGCGGTTGCGTGGGATCATGGTGACCCTTCATTTATTGTGTATTTTAATCCTGTTTATTTATTTTATTTTTGAAATTGTTGTTCATAAAACAAAATTTTCTGTATTATGTACTTATTTCAATAGAATTATTAACTAATTACGTAGTGCACATGTACTTAGTGTAATTATGCAATAACTATCCACAAAATGTACTTCCCTTGCAAGACTTAAACGTTTCTTTCCTTAACTGGCGATATACTATCACTTTTAGGATATATTGCATCAGTAAGCTGCAGCATACATTTGAAATGAAAAACATATAATTCTTAACCTTTTACAGATAAATTATGTAACTAACAATAGACATAAGTAAATAGATCAATATCGCAGATTTTAAACACTGTCAAGACACTGCTCGCATGTAAGCTTTCCGTGATTCCCACAAATGTACTTCTGACACAGCGGGCAGGCATGGTAGGTCTTGTTTCCTGAATTTGGTGGACATTTCTCACAGTGTTTGTGTTTTCTTGGAGCTTCAGCCGCGATTGGTACTTCACAGACCAATGGGGGGGCGTTCTTGTCCCAAGATTGCCATGAATTAGCTTTCAGCTTTCTCGGAAGTCCTGAGTTTTCTAGTCGAGAACTCATATGTTCAGTAACAAGTTCCTTTCCACGTATTTTCAAGAATTGTCTTCTCAGTAGTGGCTTCTGACGCTCCTTGTCGTTGCTGGCTAATATAATTAAAACATTGATTGCTGCAATGTCTAACAGTTGTAAGAAGACAGTGATAGGCCATCTATTAGGTTTTCTTGCTACTGTGTAGTTGCCTGACATCTCGTCCACAACGTCGACTCCGCCTTTAGTTCCGTTGTAGAATGTAATCATCTCATTCTTCTTATCACCAGTCTCTGGATCAATACTTTTACTATGATGCATGGTAGAAAGTAGGATAACTACTTTCCCTTTCTTTGGAACATAAGAGACAATAGTCGTGCAATTTTTCCCGAAGCCAAATAGAGAAGATTTTATGTCTCTTCCTTTACTAGTTTTTCCTCACTGTCCCCACTGTAGTAAGATTGTGTTGTAGGAGTTGTGCAGCCAATGGGATGCTGGTAAACCAGTTATCATGTGTTACATTACGCCCACTGTTAGATATAGGAAGAATTTGCCTTTTTACAACTTCGATGGAGTTTGTTGTATCTCAAAGGGACTGGTAGGTTGCTTCCCACCATAAATTTCCATGTTGAGAATATACTTTAATGCCATATTTAGCAGGCTTACCACTCATACACTGTCTAAATGGACAACGTCCTCGAAATGCCCACAACATTTCGTCATTTGTACAGTATTCACTTACACTATAATATTTTTGACAGTTTTTCACAAAATTCTCAATAATTTCTTGCACTGGACCCAGTTTATCAATAATAATCCTGATACCACGATCCCTCTTGTCATCAAAACGTATGGCTCGAAGCAAAAATCTGAATCTGTTTTGTGACATAGTAGCATGAAAAATAGGCACACCCATCCATCATCGTTCCACAACTCACTTGTGTGTAAGTGGGACGATTTTAGAATGCCGGAGTAGTACAATAGGCTTATCAGTGCTCTAACCTCTTATTAAATCGGTGGGTTTTGCGTCTCTTTCACGCCCATAACTTTCATCATATCAATATGGCTATTAGTGTAATTAACTATTTTATTCAGAATATCGTCTGTAAAAAAGTGTTTCCAAACTTTCAACGGTGTGTCAGCCTGTCTTGCTTCACCTTTACAGCCTGGTAGATGTATGACGACGTTGTGCTGCCCGTGCGAACAAACTGTTTTGCTTTGGTAAATTCCACTTTGTACCATCTTTACCTATGTATTGACCTCTGTACAATAACGGAATGTCACTATCTGATGGTGAATGTTCACTGTCATTTTCACAGTCGGCACTATCATCATTCTGTTCAGAGTCAGTCTCATGGTCGCGATCATCACACGTGTCTTCCTCTGGGTCAATATCACTTTCAAAATCGTTTTCCGCATCGTCAGATGATTCCTCATTAACCTGGATCCACCCAAGATTTTATTTTTTGAAAATCAAGTTGTAACTTTTAGCGTTGGATAATGTGCATGTGAAGATCCCGGAAAGGCTTTCATTTTATTCATTTGGCATGTAACTTCCGAGAAAAGGCCCGTGCCATATATGGCACGCTGGGCGGTAGTGCTGTCTTTTGTTTCATATACGGGAGTTTATATGTTATTCCGCATTTTAGTTATTGATAAGCTTTCATCCAATATCTTCTTTGTAATTTATCAGTATACAAGATCTTCTTCAATATTTGCACATATTACAAAAATAATGTCCTTCCAGAACTATTAAAAATACCTAGATGTTTGATTTTTGGTACTGGGGATGATTTTATAGGGGTTGTAAATGACCTGAGTTGTTAATTTTATGAGGAAATGAACTTATATTTTAAATAATAATGCTAGAATCTCACAGGCTACCCAAAACACTTATTACATTACTTATTACATTACATCGTGAGGCAATCAGTCTCTACGAAGAATTATAGCAGCGGTATGTAGAAAGGTAAATCACTTGTTCATATAAGTACTGCACTAACGATGATATTCTGAAAGGCAAGTACACACTACTTATTTACTTTGCGCGTATGATAATCGGTAAAACAGTCTACACATAAACCTACATTGCACTTCGTACACTGGGTTCTAGGCCTAGCAAGGCAGTTTTCTGACACGCATCATCTTCTCTTCGCTCCTGGAATTGTAGAAGGCCAGTGATGCATTCCATCGTACCGAAGTTCCTGCACTGCATTATGTCCAAAACAATGAGATCTGCTGAACAAGGGAGCAGCTTTGTAGCGTGTGAGGTAAGTCTGGACAATTGCTCGTCGAAAATCAAGGTGAGAAATGCCTTCTCCAGACATGTGTTTCAGCTGCCATGCATTATGCATTCCTACATCGATGAGCCAGGCAAATATTGCCCACCACCATTTTTTCCCTCGTATTCCGATTCGCACATCTGTCAAGTTACAACCCATACGATCAGTACCTCCCATACCCACATTGTACTGAGAAATCATGTATGGCTGAGACACTCTGACTTTTCCACCTCTAGCCTGTCCTTTTTCTTTCACATAACGAGATACATGTTTTTCAGGGTGCACTCCATAGCATGTAGATGCTACGGTTACTACTGAATTATCCACCCAACGGCAAACCTGAACACCTTCCTCCAAGCTCTTTAGGTAATCGTATGTACCCCGCTTTTCCTTCTTCATGTCAGCGGAAGATTTCAGATTACAATCCTTAGGAATGCGATTTTCTCGAAGTGTGCCTGTAGCACCATATCCCCGTGCACCAAGATGTGTTAGCAATCCCATTCCAGTGAAGAGATTGTCGAAGTATAATTTGAAGGGCAAATTTTTCAGGTCCGGTCGAAGATTATCCAGCATTGTTACAAGGGGGGCTGCGCACTTCCCAAATTCTGCTTCATACTGGGCATTCGCTTTAGGATTTTTTCCTTGGTATACTTCAAAATCTACAAGATATCCATGACGAGTGTTTAGACACCATACCTTGAAACCAAAACGAATGGGTTTTCCTCTTATAAATTGTTTGCAGGAATGCCTTCCGAAATATGGCACCATTCACTCATCATATGACAAGTGCTCCTCAGCTCGAAAGTTTTCCATGAAACGGGCACGTAGAAGGTCAATCAGAGGTGTCAGCTTCCACATTTTGTCGTTGAAATTTGGTTTCGTATTATCAGCACAGTGAATGAAACGGCAAATTTCAAGAAACCTGTTTCGCCGCATAGCAGTTGCCACCACAGAATGGTGCACATCACACGCGTCCTCCCAATATGATCTCTTCGATGGAACGGTATTGTATCCAGACAAAATCAAAATTGCAATGAAAACTTTCATTTCTTGCCTAGTAATATTGGGGGAAGGACAGTTCAAAAGCTGGCATATTTGTTAGATTCAGAAACTAAGTGATCAAAAATGTCATCTGTAAAAATTGACTCGAACAGTTCAACGCACGATTTTTCTCAAAGTTCGGTGAAGTCACTGTTGGGGAATATTCCTGAACGTGTGGCAAGGTTTCGCTTTTCCCATTTTGCAGGAATTTGATGTACCTTTCTGGGTCTTACTTGTACCAACTCAGCTTGATCCACTTCAACAGGCACCTCTTCAAAGTCTTGATAGTCAGTTGGAGTTTCACGGGTCACTAATTCTGCGTTCGCTAGAAGCTGGCTACCAGGTAAATTGTCGGCGAAGCCACCTCCATCTTCATTCCCGCTGTCTTCGTCCGACAAAACTGCAGCGTCTGGAGGCTCGAATACATTTTCTACATCGGAAAGTTCATCATTTTCCAACAAGTCGAGTACTTCTTGTAATGAAATTCCCCTAGAAAAATGTACGAACCCATAAATGTGAAGCACGTGAAAAGACAGGACGAATAACTGCATAAGAGATACATTTAAACAAGAAAACCGCAGTGAGGTGTCAATTTTATGTGAAAATTTTACTTCGTGTGATTAAAAATGGTTTAATTTAACCATATAATTTATAGCATACACTATTATGCATTGCTAGGTTGATAATGAAGAATGAAATGAACGGAAAGTAACATCAGAACTATAACAATTATAGGCTGAGTTGTGCCGGACAGAAAGACAGCACTTCCGCCCAGCGTGCCAGATAAGTACCACCAAATTTCTACTTCAAATGAAAGGACACCAATCATCGCCAAGACATGCCTAAGCTAATCCCCACACACATAAGCACCTTAGAGAAAAATCTAGCGCAGTAGGGTCCATATATGTAACGATAGAAGGAAACAGGAATTACTCACTTCAAACGTGCAGCCATAACTGGCACTCGTGAAAACAAGTCTTTTTTTTATGTAGCTATACTACACAAATGAGCACGATATACTAAAACCAAGCCACGTAAGATGTTAGGCGGGACTTCTATGAGCACGACAATACCGTAGTAAACAATACAGTGCGCGCGGTTTCAATAATAAGAGTCCAAGAAGACTGTGTAGTTTGCCGTGCCATATATGGCACGCTGGGCGGATTCAGGTTAAGTAAGGAAATAATCAACTCTTCATTCTGTCTCGTCACTTTAAATATAAGCCACAAAATACCATTACAACTGAACGCACACAAAATTCAAACCAACATTAACGGTCGGGCGGGGTAACGGTGACACAGGAGTCTGTGTTCTCAACAATTACTAAGCAGCAACAGAACGATAACCACACCTTTAACCCTTTCCCGCCCGCATTTTCACTCCGGTTATCCCCAGGTTTCAACCTTTTATTTAGCAAAAACTGAAACAGACCGTATTGCTTCAGAAAAAGTTAAATACAGTATAAACTATTGATCACAATGAATTCAAATTTTCAATAACATCAGAAAATATACCATCACATCCATTTCTGTGTTTATTGAGTCATAATGTGTTTTTCACCCCCCCCTCCTCGTGATACTCGACGTAGAGACAGTCTGCATTTGTCACATTCCCATGTTGTCTGAATCCTTCAAAACCAATAATCACGTGATTTTGGAAGTGGAATGATGCCCATGTATATAAGATTTTATTTCATCTGGGCAAGGGTCTTCCCAATCTGTTTTTATCTTACCAGAATGCGACTGTTTGAAGGCTGCATTGTTATATGCGCAATAGGCTATGTCACTGAATAGTTTTTCTCCTCCTAACATACGTAAAAAGCAATCTCTTTCCCCTAATACTCTTTCCGAATTATGCGCAGGTTCAACATCATCCATTTAATCATTCGGAGTAACGAAACGTAATATTTGTGTTACCTGAATTGCCGTGGCATACGCGATATTCAATCCCGACATGTTTACAAACGAAACAGCTGACCCGCGCACGCGGAAGTTCAAGACCGTTGCCTAGGCAACGCCAAGACAGATTATCTCTCTTCCTTTATTCCCTAAGACTTGTAGATTGCATTGCGTGTTCATAAATGCCTTATAAACACTTCACTGATGAGAAAAATACAAAAACTATCGCACAGATTGCAGACGAATGCAGATAATGCAGCCGGGCGCTAAGGACCGGAAGGCTAAATGAACAGTCGGGCGCTAAGGGCCGGAAAGTGTTAAGGAGCGAGAAGGAAGTTAGGAAGCTACAGGAACGGAGCCCTCCCAGGTGTGTTTGGTGAGGGAAGAGGAATGAAAATATATCAGCCAAGTTCATCATGACCCCGCACGACCGTTCCTGGATTAAGATAATATGTTCATAAGTGGTTTAAAAGGTAATATTGTCAAGTTTTTCTTTTACAGTTTAGTGCAGTTCAATACGTGCCCCATTTGTGGCACAGCATACTTCCAAACGGTAATCAACCTCTTGACACATCCTGGCCAGCATGTCTGGGGTGATGGTTGCCACAGAAGAGATGTTCATGGCGAGCAAGCAGTGTTAACTCATATTAGATCATTACAATAACAATTAACTATCATAACAAGTAAATCCTTATCTCAAAACGTTTTGTGCACGCCGTGAGCACTGTGGTGCATTGACCTTGAAGTGACCAAGCAGCGGCCTGTACCTGTCAGTGCAGTGCAGTGGCAACACTGCAAAAGAAGGTTCAGTATGTTATATGGCTCAAAGAAAGTGGATCAGTTGTTACTGTACAGCGGAACTTGCGACGTGAGTATGGGGGTGATGTGCCTATGGACAAAATCATTCTAAAGAAACTTCAAACCTTTCAAACCATGTATAACACAGTTTTGATTTCATTAAAATATTTAACTTCAAAATCCTGGAATTCTTTTATGGATACCCTGTATTTCCAACTTCCAAGTCAGAAGTTCATAGGTAAGAGAATTTTTGCATGTTGTAAATATGCTACATCTGGCATTGTCCAGTCCCAAGTTCGGAATGAGAAAGGATAGTTTGCTGGTCTGGCACCCAGCTGTAAAACTGCCAACGCCAAGTGTTGGGCAGCGGGAAATAACCCGACTCCCTCAGGGGGCCAACAGCTTCAGGTGAATGAGCCCCTTTAGGTGGGGTGATGGTCCCCACAGTGGAGGAAATGCCACTGGAATCCATTATGCAGCGTCTGTTCTCCAGGTTAGGGGCGTCTGTACTCCAGAGGAGCGGCCTCATTATCACCTCACTGGATCACATCCAGAGTTGTAATTCGGGACCTAGTCCCACACAGGTGACACCTTGACAGTCAACCATGGAAGGTCTTTAAAGAATACTTCACCGGCTGAACCAAGAGTTCAGAGAAGGCAGCATTCAGATACGGTGGGCTGCCACCTAAAAGATACCGTGAAGTCGGAGGCACGGAAATACCCCAGTACCGTATACACGAACGAGACAAAATCAAGAATCAAACCAAAGCAGATAACATACTTCTCTATACACAATATAAACTCACTCATGCAAACTGGTAAACTAAAAGTGATCACAGCCATAATGGACCAACACAAAATTCTTATCATGGGATTACAGGAAATTAGAAACACTGACCAGGATGCCTTGGAATCTCAAGGGTACAGACATTATAAAGGTATACCTGGGAAGAAAGTGATGAAGAATGTCCCACAATTTGGAACAGGATTTTTGGTCAGCCTTAAAATAATACTCAGTTCAAGAATTCAAATCACAGTCTCCACGACTTTCAACGCTCACCTTAAAAGGTATCTAATAAAATCTATACTATAATAAATGCCCATGCTCCCACTAATGATGAAAACTCCTCAAAAGACCATGAGGAAACAGAATTATTTTGGGACCTATTGGACCAAACCATAGATAAGATCCCCAAACACCATGTAAAATTATTAATAGGTGACTTCAACGCTCAACTAGGCAGAAAAAGAAAATACCGTGACATCATCGGAAAATGGCCAGCACACAAGAAAGAAAAAGAAAAATGGAGAGAGACTAGTTGACCTGTGTAGAAACCATAATTTAATCTCAAAATCTACATGTTTTAAGAGGAAACCTCAAAAACTCAAAATATGGAAACACTCTGACTACACTAAATGAGAAAGGCAACTGGATCACATCTGCATGGACAAATACCACCACAAGGAGATCTATAACGTCAAAGTCCTCCGAGGAATAGACACAGGTTCAGATCACTACGTAGTTAAAATTAAAATTAAACTGACTCCCCAGAGGAGACAGCAAAAGCCAGCCCTTAAAACTAAAAGAAAAATAGATCCTACCCAGCTAATCAATAACAAAAATTACCAGAAAGCAACTAAAAAAATAAAAATCACAGATAAACTTGAAGACTTAGTACACAACCTTAAACAAATTGCGGAAGACCTGGCTCCAATTAAAGCATGTAAAAAACACCAGTGGTGGAACAGTGAATGTGATGAAACAGTGGAGAAAGGACATCAGGCATGGCTATTATGTCAGTCCCAAAAAACAGAAATATTCTATCAAAATCTAGTAAAACAGAAATGAAACTACCCAAGTCATAAGAAGGATAAAAAGACATCATAAGGACACACTGCAGTTAATTGAAGAACAATTCAATAAAACTCAATCAAGGGACTACTACAAAACCTTCAGAAAACGGCTCCAAAAATATGAACCTCCGACCTTACTGATGGATGAAAATGGTAAGCTGGCTCATAACAATAAAGACAGTGCAGAAATTCTGGCTAAATATTTCAACAAGCTTTTAAATTGTGAGGAATCTACAGAACTCCTTCATTTAGACACCAACACCCTGATAAAAACACCACCAGAGAACATAAATCCCCCCACAATAAAGGAAGTCTACCAAGCTCTGAATAAATTAAACTACAAAGCGCCAGGAGAAGATCAGACCTTTGCGGAAATCTGGAAATATGCAGGAACATCACCAAAAGTTGCCCTACATCAACAACTTGTCTCTATCTGGATTAAAGGAGAACTACCAGAACACTGGACAACAGCCCTCATTCACCCACTGCACAAAAAAGGAGACAGAACCGACCCTAATAACTACAGGGGAATCTTGCTCCTAGACATAACATAGAAAATATTTTCAATAATCATCCTTAATAGGACAAGTTTACAACTTGAGAAAGAACTAGGAGAATATCAAGGAGGTTTCAGACCCTGGAGGAGGTGTCCTGATCAGATCATGAGTCTTAAGTTGATAATGGACTATAACAGGAGAAGAAACAGAGATAATGCTGATAACATTTGCAGATTTCAAGAAAGCTTATGATTGCATCCATAGAGAATCTCTGTTTAAAATTTTAAGACACCTTGGACTATACCCCAAATCAATAAACATGATAAAATTGACTCTCACTAACACCAAATCAAAAGTTAAGTTTAGGGGTGAAACGTCAGAGATTTGAAATTAAAACTGGATTACAGCAGGGAGATGGGCTCTCACCGCTATTATTTAATTGTGCTCTATAAATGGTAATGGGAAATGTCGTCCCCCCCCCCAAAATAAAGATTGGTCGAAAAATCAAAACATATTGCCTGGGTTTCGCTAACGATTTAGCATTACTAGTAGTAGACATAAAAGAAGCAAAAACCCAGATATCAGAAGTTCAAAACATTGCAAATAAAATTGGCCTCAAAATATCATTTGAAAAAACAGAAATTATGCACCAAAAACCAACACAACTAAAAGAAGTTACCATAAATGGTAATAAAATCAAAATAGTAACTCAATTTAAATATCTTGGAGAAATAATAACACACAACCAAAACGAAAAAATCTCAATCCAAACAAGAACAAATAGATTAGCTAAAGCACAAATATTAACATGGGATATCTAGAAAAAGAAATGTCTGTCAATAAATGCAAAAATAAAACACTACAACACAGTTATAAAACCGGAAGCTACATATACAGCAGAAACATTTTTTCACCTGAATAAACAATCAAAGACTGACAGACTTAAGAAAATTGAAAGGAGGATTGGAAGAACCTGCATTAACAAAAAATACCAGAAAGATGGACAGTGGCAGCTAATACCTAACAAAGTTGTGTACAAAGAGCTAGAACCCATTACAGATATTATGCGTAAGAAGAGACTGGGATTCTTTGGACATATCATGAGGATGCAGGATTCGATACTTCTGAAACATCTAGTACAACACAATCTCGCCTCAAAAAATACCGCAACAGGATGTAAATAGATCAGAGAAGTAGGAGAGGATCTGAAGGTAATAGGCCTTACAGCAGAAGACACCACAAATAAGTTAAAATTGAATACAAAACTCAAGAATACAAACCTCCGCTTTACCCTTACACATAACAAACCAACAACATGCATATTTTCAACTGAGAAAAGGTCACCAAGATCGGAGCGTCTGAAGAAGTACTGGGACGACCGCAAATCCCGAACAATCCCTTCAAAGAGACCTGAACAACGGACTGACTAAAGTGATCCTATGTGGTCATAAAAGAAGAAATATGGTACATTATAGAAATTTCTTTTTTCTTTTCTGCAGGCAATAATTTTCTGATCATCATCTTCAGTAAGTTTTGTTTTCGAATTGCCCAGTAGCTTTTCATTCATTCTGATCTCTTCTGTCGTTCCTCAACTGTGAATATATTTTCATTATATGTAGTTTGTTTGTTTGTGTTTTTTCTTTTCTGTTATGTTTATGTTTTTCAATTTCATTGAAATTTCTGTTTTGTTTTTCAAATCTTCCTGATTTATTTCTATTTTTTTCCTTATACTCTCTAATTTACTTAATCCATCCTACTTGGTTGCTTCAGATTCCAGAGTTTCTCTATAATTTTTCTTGGTAATCTAGTTTCTGATGTCCGCATAATGTGACCAAAAAAAAAAAAATTCCTCTTCCGTATAGTATCTGTGGTGGGCTCCAGTTCACACCACTTCATTTGGCAGTATACACCATTGCCCATCTTTTTTATATTTATCTTTGCATGTTCTAGATATTCTTCTCTCTGCTCTTGGGATGTTTTCAATTCTGTATCTCTGATTGACTTTAAAAAGAGTTTCACTTCTGTATGTCACCTGGCTGAACCACAGTCTTGTAATATTGTTCTGATCGATATAATTTTTGTTGTATGTACAGTAGACCATGTTAATTTTTGAGCTTTTATCATTTTATTTGTTTTTTATTGCCATGCAGGTTTCTCGTCCTAGTTGTATTTCTTCTTCTTCTGCCTCTTTTTTTCATCGGGCCTCTAAATATTAGTCCCTAATTAGTGTCGACCTCTAAGATCTTTTGTTACCATGTTTTCCTTCATTCCCACCTAGATATACCTGCTCCCTTCACAAAGCTGCAGGTTGTTCTTATTGGGTCTTCTGGGATTTTTTTTTCTCTCTCTTCACCTGGTAGTACCCCCTGCGGGTGAGGGATGCACATGTAGAAATACACCCGCGGTATCCCCTGCCTGTCGTAAGAGGCGACTAAAAGGGGCGACCAAGGGATGATTGAATTAGAACCATGAAACTACTCTTGATTCGTACCATCATGCGGGGAACACCATGTGTTGCTTGTACTTGCGAGTAGTACCACCAAATTGGTACGAAATAGATTTGTGATTAGGAGCAGTAAAGAGGCTGGCCTGGGGGTGTGCGTCGTACCCATGTGAGCAACACCGCGGGTCTGGGCGTAGCCTGTGAGTTGTACCGCTATATGAGCGGCACCTTGAGTCTGCGTTGCCTGTGATTAGTACCCACTATGTGAGGAACACCACGGGAATACCGGCGCCTGTGATTAGTACACCTAGGTGGGGAACCTTATCGGTTTGTGTTGGCTCTGAGTGGCGCCATTGTGTGAGAAACATCCTAGGTCTGCGTTCCCTGTACGAAGTGCAATCCTTGTGAGTAGTACCATCTTCTGTGGAACACTGTGAGTCTTTGCTACTTTTGATTAGTACCCCAACATGACAAATGCCATGGTTCTACTTTACTCGCGACATGTACCATTCTGTGGGGCCTTAGACGTGGATTTTGCACCCCTTTAGACATCATCATTGTGCTTTATAAGTGGTCCCTTGGTCAGTAATAATATTATTTACGGTCTTTTTTTTTGGGTGATTTTTTTGTCGAGTTCATGTCCATACATTCATTCTTCATGACATTTGTTACTTTATTTTGGTCAGTGGATGAATTTGAACTTTATTTCATTTCGTACCATTACGGGCCGATGACCTTGATGTTAGGCCCCTTTAAACAACAAGCATCATCATCATCACCTGGTAGTCCTAGTGTGGAGAGTCTGATTTTACCCAGCATCTCGCATTTGATTCCTCTGCTACATTGCATTTTCTGCATATATTGTCTCTTATTACTCCAATTTTGTGTAAGTGTTTTTTCAGATGGCAGTGTCCTGTCAGCAGTCCTACTACCCATCTTATATTTTCTCTGCTGAGTTTCAACAGTTCTTTAGTATGCTTCTTGTTTGGTCCTTTTATCAGTTCCTTTGAAAGCCTGCATCCTGGAGGGTTTTTTTTTCAGTTCTCCATTTGTTTCTTTTGTACCCATTTTCCTATGTAGTGTCATGCTAGTCCGTAGGAAATCCCAGATAGATGTTCTGGGCCTACAAAATATGTTTCTGCCCCTTTCCTGGCCAGTTTATGTGTCTTTTCATTTCCTTCTATACCTGCATGCCCTGGTACATATAGACCTATTATTTTAACAATATTGTACTTTTAAGAGCTTCAAGAGAAGTGAATGGCAATACCAGACAATTCTGGATATTATCCAGACTGCTTCTAGTGCCTTAACCCTTTCCCACAGAATATTTTTGACTCTCTGTCGGGCAAAACCTAGAGTAATAATTTGCTTGTCAGGTATAGTTGTGGAGTACCTTCACTAAATAATTTATTCTGTAAAAACTACTTACGATATTACTTTCAAATTTTGTAACCATGGAAAATACTATAGTTATTCTAAAATGATACAATGAGATCACCTAATTACATGAAAGACCCCCCCCCTTCCCACGCTGTTCAGAATGATGCATCAGGAAGCATCCAATATGGTGCATAATGTTAAATTGCTTGTTCTTGAAGTCAGTCTAAATTGCTGGGCATGATGGGGCTCTTATTTTCTTGGTAATGCAGAGAACGCAGGAATTCACCCTGAATCTCCCCATTTATTTCATGTTCGGGATCAGTCGGATGAAGGTATTTAGATTGTAAATAGTGCTTCCTCAGACATTTGAACTATAAACAATTTTTGACTGAATGGGATTGGAAGATAAATTGACATTAGTTGGAATAGGCTATTATGTAATTAAGTAGAAGCTCATAGTCTGAAACAGAATTAACTGAAGAATTAAAACTGATAATTATGTTTTTACAAGTAGGCCTAATATTTTAAAAGGATACAGTACCTGAATGAACATTTCCTGTCCTGTGCCGTATTTCGATTTCTCTCAGATTCATATCCTGTCCCAAATGCTTCCCATACCATTTTTATTATCATACCTACAACTTCAAACTCACTACCATTGCATTTGTCAACATATTGATCTAATTTGTAACAAATATCCTCCGCATTCAACGGGTTATGAGCAGCCATGTTGTTGCAATGTGTTTACAGTCAGTCAGCTGTCTGTTATATCTAAGAAAACATATAAAAGAACACTATTTTAGGATTTCGTGCATGCCAGTAGTATCTAGGAAGCGTAGGGAATTCACTGGTTCCAAAGTTATATGTTTAGCAGACAGATGGCAGAGGAAGACGGTTTGAAAGTAGAGTACGCTTTACTACGCAATCCGCGGGAAAGAGTTAATGGCCGCTTGGCTGTCTGTAAAAAATGAAAATGTTCTTATTCCTATAGTTCATTTTCAGATTTTCTTCAAGACATGTGATACCTATCACTTTAGCTTGAAAGACTGTAGTGTGTTTGCCCAGGCTCATCTGGATTGATCTCTCAGGTCTTCCCCCGTTGATCCCTCCTCCTGTGCCATCCACAGTCTTTCAGCCATCAGTCCACCATAATATATCTTCTTCTTCAGTATTCCATTTGTTGATATCCCAGTTGTCTTTTTATATTATCTGGGTCTCAGACGGTTTCTCAAAGTTGTTCTTCGGTATTATATGATCAGAAGGCATGTGTAGAACTTCCTCTGTTATTACTCTGTTAATTTTGCAATGTCATAGATTGGGTCTTTCTGCATTCCAGCACTCTGATTGTGCCAGTCTATGTGAACTCATTCTAGCCTGTCTTTTTATGAAATTGCATATTGATGGGAGGTCTAGTAAAGTATTCAAGGCTTCTGTCGGCATAGTTCTCATAGCCCCAGTAAAAAAAAAAAAAAGTAAACTCATGTCCTCATCCCGAGGAGGTGCAGCTCTTTCCAGGCACATTCCCAATGGAGGTGAGCTGCATGTGCCATTTCAACCACACACCAGCCCTCCTGCCATTCTTAAATTTCTCGCAGTACTGGGAATCGAACCCAGGCCTCCGAGGACGGCAGCTAATAACACTAACCTTTATGCTATGGATAGCCCCAGTTATGGCTATGCATGCCATTCTCTGTTGGCTATCCAATCTATTTTTGACTTTTCCTTGACTTACTTTCTGCCACCAGATGATTGCAGCATAGGCCATCAATGGTCTAATGATCATTGTATATATCCACATTACCATTGATGGTCATAGGCCCCATGTCTTCCCGATGGCTGTTTTACATGCATATAGCAAGTTTTTGGCCCAGGTTATGTTCCTTTCTATATGTGGATTCCAGGTTAGATTTTTTATCTAAGACTACACCTTGGTGCAGTCTGCATAGTTGTTGTATTTAAATTGCTTCACTATTTTTACTTCGCTGCCTGCCCGGCCATCAGATGATACAGATGTTGACTCCCACAGGGAATCTGAAATATTTGTTCCGAATGAGCAAATTCATAATACCAATATAAATGGTCCTGTACTGGATATTTTTGGTGGTGGGACGGGGTCTCTCATAGTGCATTGGCACTGCCGGTGGCTACAATTAACCCGCGCAGTGGCCTCCACGGTATGCACTGGCCAGCGTCTTGGTGGGTGTGTTAGGTACCAACTGATGAGCCCAGCCTAGCACACGGGGGGCGAAACGCTGGCGGCCAGGAATGAGTCGGCTGGAGGATTTATGTCTAATAGAGGACCATTTATATTGGTATTATGAATTTGCTCATTCAGAACAAGTATTTCAGATTCCCTGTGGGAGTCAACATCTGAATCATATTGTATTGAATTCTTGATATGACTTTCTTTGTGCAATCCAAAAGGGAAGTTCCTGTAATAGTTGTCTGAATTTTTCTCCTTTTTTTGCGTGCATGTGGTTTTTTAATAGCTGTAATCCATTATTCTGGTAGTTCTTTGTTTAGACTTTTACTCTGTGTAGGTGTAATGATATTTTCACTTTATTCTGCTACATATTTCCAAAGTTCTGCAAATGTTTGATCTTCTTCACTTTGTAGTTTTTGAGCTCTCTCAAGGCTTTATATTTTCTGCTGGTGGGGTTTATGTGTTTATTGGAAGTTTTGGGAATCTTTGCAATTTGGTAATTTTTTTAAAGACTTTGTTAAAAATGTTGTATTCTTTCTATTGCTATGCACCATCTTATTTTTATCTTAACATTAATGATGGGGGATCATATCTTTGTAGTTGTCTTCCAAATATTTTGTAGTTATCTCTTGTTTGTTTTCCTGCTCTTTGTTTCTATCATTAGAAGTATATCTTTCTGGTATTTGTGCTTAACTCTCCTCATTATTTTTTGGGTTATCTTTTTTTGTTTTGCGAGTTCCAAGCGGTGTTTTTTTTTTTTATTATTTTTTTTTTAACTCTGATACCTTAACCGGGATTGGTGTGTCTTCCACTGTTTTACCACATTCATTGTTCCACCATTGGTGTTTTTTCCTTTGATTTATTGGGGCTACTTATTGAGCTATTTCTTTCAATTGGGGGATTCTTTCCTCATGATCTGTTTTAATGTTCCTAGTTCTTTCTTCGTATTCCTTGTTATTTATTAGTTTGAGGGTCATAGGTTCTCTTCTTTTTTGGGATGGGATGTTTCTTTGTCAGTTAGATGAATTTTATTTTTATCAAGTAATGATCTGATCTGGTATCTATACCTCTGAGGACATTCACATTTTAGATTTCCATGTGGTAATTCTTATCCGTACATACATGATACAGTTGCCATTCTCTGTTTTTCCAGTCGGGATGTTTCCAAGTTTTGAACTTACTTGGTCTTCTCTTGAAGTATGTTGACTTTGAGATCACATCATGATTTCTGAAGAATTCCACTAGTCTTATGTCATTCCTGTTTGTTCTTTGTGCTGGCCACTTCTCTATTACATCTCTATCTCTCTTTTCCCCTCCTAACTGGGCATTAAAGTCTCCAATTAAAATCTTTGTGTGATTTTTTTTGTTGTTATCTGATATTGAAGCTCCCAAAATCCATTCAAATCTCTGGTGTTCTTATTATTTCTATTATTTGTTGGGGGATAGGCATTTATTACTCTGTATGTTGTATTTGCAGCTTTTATAGGTAGTTCATTGTGCCCTACAGGGCCCTATGGTTCCGGCCAGGCGAATACCGGTCTCGAACCAAGAGCACAGTAGTGAAAAAACTCCCACAATCGTGAGCTTGTGCACATAGTCTTACCTGAACACATATCCTCGCACAGCAACTCAGTCACGCACATCTCAGGGGTACAAGGGAAAACAAAGGGCGAAATTACGATAAACAACAGGATATGTGACATATCAGGTAAGAATAATCTAAAATAAAAATGACAAAAATACGAGAAACCAAGCTGCATTCATAAAATAACATGATGAATTTATTACAAAAATTTAAATCCAAAACCATATATACAAAGAGTTTGAATATCTGATATATTCCAATATGATTTCGCCGAGGACCTCCATGTCGCAAAACAATCGGTCTGCCGGGCTGGAACAAGGGTGGAACAACAGAATAAGTCGAAATAGGAAGATAAGAGAACTATCTGGGCAAAAGGAAAAATCAAAAGGCAATCTCCCATGCGTAAAAACGTTGCGTCACATGACCTCGAACCCATACTCTTCCGTAATCAAAGCTTTACAGTACAAGACCTGGACTGGATGAAAGCTCACAGTCCAACCTAACTAAGGTACACACACTTATCAATAAACCCAAAAATATCCCCGCTCCAACAATACGTGGAGAGATGAAGTAGACAAGGAAAAAAATAAACCAAACAAGCGAACTGCGGTCCTAACAGGCAGCTATAGTCAAGGTCACAAGCCGAGGGCGACTCCCCCTAAGCACTTGAAAACAAAACAAACACGCAGACAGAGACCAAATCTTCTCGTCTCTGACGTCACACTCGACTGCCCTGCCTCGCACAAGTCACATGGCAAAGTGTTCTCCCCCGCCATCCTACACTACGCACAGCTGTTCAACTACAGGGACTTCTTACCCCCTTACATTAACACACATCTAACCTTTTAGTGCTGAAATCATCTATATCTGCCTTCATAGGGCTTGGGCATACATATTACTCTCACATACTTTGCCTCCATAGGGCTTTTCATCATGACACCTGGGTTCAATTCCCTAGCACTACCAAAATTATTCATCATATCAACAGCACTCAGTCATATAACTCTCACATACTTTGCCTCCATAGGGCTTTTCATCATGACACCTGGGTTCAATTCCCTGGCACTACCAAAATTATTCATCATATCAACAGCACTCAGTCATATAACGTCCATGCGTGCGATTAGCTATCTCTACCGTGCATATGAAGCACTAGCACCATGTCTAACACCTCCAGCCATGCCAACCTGTGCAAGTCAAGGAATCTGTCTCCAGTATGAAAAACTTACGTACAATAACCAATGAAATAAAAATGCTCTGCTTCTGAAATTCCCGTGTCTGGCTAAAAGACCTAGCTAACGTGACCAATGCATAAAAGATGCCGCGAACAGAAACAAACATAATACAAGGTGAAAATATAAAATTTACAACCATTTCTACCGTCCAGAGTTCGAGGTCTGTGCATACCTATCCTATACAAACCATTATTTACATAACTGTCGTGGCTGATGGCACCTTGAATTTTAATTTTAATCTAGCCCATGCTAATTAAAAATTGGGTTTGTCTGACCTGGGAGTACCGATGACATTGTGAGGCGGCTCTCTATGGAACCCAGGAACTTATCTCATGTTGACAGATGACACTGCCATCTGCAAAGTTATGTAGATCGCTGGATTCATACTGGCTGGTGAATGATTCTTCGACAGCTTCCGTGAAAGTGGTCCAGTGTCTCTTCCAGTATTGTGGTGAGCTTCGCCTTCCTGGAGTCCCCGCGTCCGATGCTCGGTTGTCTCGACAGCTGCTCCGTTGCTACAGCTCGCTGTTCTTCTCTCTCGTTCTCTGCGACGTTTCTCACGTTGTATACGTGAAGGGAAACTGTAAAAGAGACATAAGTTACCAAGAGTTCTGCTACAATGTCAGTCTCCACTCACGCCCCTTTCACACGTTTTAAAGCTCCTTTTAGAACGACGTCAAGTACACCCATCATTCACATTTTCACATATTGTGCCTAGATTCAGTCTTTCTATCACAGAACGATTTCTCCAAACGGCCAGAAATCATCTGAGCTATAATAAGATTACGAACCTCGTTTCTAATACTTGGCCCTTAAAGCTATTCGAATTATAAGCGAGATAGTGGAGTTATTGGCAGTGCATTTCCATGACAGGCAAACAAACACATGTAGTCTAAAAGATTCAACTAGATTATGAAGATTATTTACTTACTTCGATTCCCAAGTAGATTGTACTGGATGTTAACAGCTCGCCGCTTAGATCTGATTCACGATGTCCTCCTGGAGTAGTATCATACCGTCGCAGTCGCGAGACAGTCAAAGAGTCCCGTCTCGAGTGCTCTACCGCTGCATATTTATAACACTTCTCGCGTACCCAAGCTAATGATTTCCCCACGAGATTCTCCCTCCGGCGGTCTCTTGCAAGAAGCGCGCTAAGTACTAATCTCGCATATGCCCTTTTAGTTATGCCCAAGTCGCATATCAAAATTTTGCTCAGTTTATGGAGGTTGCAATTTTCTTCCCAGATTAAATGCATTTCTTCTGTGCTTTAAGATATAAATTAATTTCCTTTTCGCTCCAAATCTTTGTTGACTCGCCACCTCTTTAAAAGGGTTTAGCGTCCTGCGTCTAAATTAACTCGCTTGGCTTGGGGTCATAAATTTGTCTTAAGAGATTCCAGAGATTTCCTAATTATTTAGCTGTTCCATTCCCACGAGCACTGCACCACTCAACTACTCCCAGGCAATAAATTAAAATACAAGGATCTCCAAGGTTCTTCAGGGTGGTCTTGAATGTACGTGGTACCACAGGCTGAAATCATGCCTCTATAACAATGACCGATAGGGTTCAGTATAGAGCTGGGAGATTGTGCTTTGAATTTTATAATGTACTCAATTATTTTGAGATTGACCACGAATCCCTTTCCAAATTGTGGACATTGCTTCATTACTTTTCCTGGTATTCCCTTGTAAATTCTATATCGCTGTGCTTACCATCAGTTCCTGATCAGTGTTTCTCACTTCTTGAACTCTTGAATCCCTTTGCGATCAATTTTGTCTGTCAAAATTTTGAGTTTCCCTGATTGATGGAATTTATATTGTGTGTAGCTATGTTGTTTATCTACCCTGTCTTGAGTCTACATTTTGAACTATCAGTTTTGGGTATTTTCTGATGCTCCCATTCATCAATCTTTCAAGTGACTGCCCACTGTATCCAAATGCAGTCTTTTTGGCTATTGCCAGGTGCTAGGTTTTTCCTTAAAAGATTTTCTTTCATGTTTGATTTTCAAAGGTAGGCAATCTTGTATGGAGCAAGCTCTGAGTTACAACTACAGTTGTTGTCCGTAGAGATTGTTACATGTTTGGTCGGCGAGAGCTAGTTTATTTTCCTCAAGTCCACCGGCAAGCCAGTGAGGGGCTGCCCTGTCTGCCACCTGAGATGCAACACATCAGAGTATCAACTCTCTGCCTGCTATGACAGCATAGTAGGTTAATTGTATTTCAGTCATGATATTTTACAATGTGTACTCAAACAAGTGTTCTTCCTCTATTCTTTCCACTTACTTTCTCCAAAGTATTTGCATGCATGATTTCATTGACTAAACTGTTTCTTGGTTTCACTTTCTTCTGCATTAGGAACACTGTATCATCACAGCTGAAAGAATGAGGGTGATCACTCCAGACTTCAGGTGGAAACGTAGCAATTCTTGTGTTCGTTGAAATAATGAATCACTTCCACATTTTATGCACGCACAAAAACCCACGAATGTGAACCCACTACATCCAGCAAACTTGCATCAGTTTTGTTTGGATTCCATGATAGCATGATAAAATCCTCTTTCTGCTCGTGAGTAGATACCACCGTAAATCCATAGTGCAGAGAACCACTCAAACAATTGCAAAGGTATTCTGATAAATGATAATTTTATTGCTTTTATGTCCCACTAACTATGTTTGACAGTTACGGAGATGCCAAACATATTGTATTAAGATTACGAAGCACATGTCAAGCACGTACTTGTTCACAAAATTTCCGCTAGATGCATCCAGATAATTTTTCAAATGATTTTGCAGATGCCATATGCTGTACCATGCGTTAAAGAGTTAGCAGGGTTTAGATAGGAAGTCTGAAATTCAGGAAGAAGCTGTAAGTTTGGAAGTTCCTGTTTTTATAATCATGTTTAAGTACCTGTTTTTATAATCATGTTTAAGTACCTGTTTTTATCATGTTTAAGTATCTGTTTTTATCATGTTTCAAGTACCTGTTTTTATAATGTTTGGATAAATGCTGTAAACTTCAGTGAACAATAAAATGGGGTGAATAGGTTCAGTGGGGTCATAGGATCAAAACTTTGGGTTTAAATTTACTGTTGTTATGAACATCATGGAAAAAAAAAAAAAAAAGTTGTTTGAAACCCATTGGTGTTGTGATATGTACTAACGGTCTGAGATAAATTTCTTGTTCATATGTTGGCAGCATGAAATTTTGTCAACAAATGCACCAAATTTTGTTGAAACTCAAAGCTGACTAAACTTTGTCTGTGACTAATATATAAGTAAGGTATCAAATTTGCTTTGTAATAAATATGTCTGTTAGTGAGGTTTCCTTAATAATTTCTACTAAAATCTTTTGTTTTTAGTTTTCTTGTTGCACTTTTTCAATTTCGAAGTTTTGTTTTTCAGACATTGGGGTGAATAGGACCAGCTGTGCCATGGATTTATAAATCTTATCCTTCAAAACAGGTGTGCAAAAATCCAAATTTAGAAGAAATTGATTGTGCTAAGTTTATAAAAGGTAGTGTTAAGAATATTAGAAAAGCTGCACTGCTTCATGACATCCCATGTACGATTGTACAAAGATGTTTGTCAAAGAAAAGAACAAGGAAAAAAAGAAAGAAGGTGGGAAAGACCGGTAGACAGGCAGTTTTGAGTCAGGAAATAGAACAGGATAAGGAATTAATTGCATATCTCCTCCCCTCTTCTTCAAAATTGGAAAGTATTGGGTCATAAAAGGTGAAGTAATTCCAAAATTACAACCTTTCAAAGTTCAGAACTGATCCTATTTTCCCCATTTTATGAACTCTTCTTAAATTCCATTAACACTTGGTTACTTTTTCCAACACGTTGTAATTATGCTTCCTGGTAGTACATATTTCAGACTCTGTTACAGAATTTTGTTTGACCACTTCACATTTTTTAATTTTTATATAATTGCCTGTTGTTGTTGTTGTTGTTGTTGTTATTGTTATTATTAGTGTTTTTATTATTATTATTATTATTATTATTATTATTAATGTTGTGAAAATGTATCTGTTAATTGTGGACTCTGATTTTGTAGAGAAAGTTGCCTGCATATGCCCGTGTGAAGCAAGCTCGAGTGCCCAATGCCTACGATAAAACAGCATTGAAGCTGGAAGTGGGGGACATCATCAAAGTGACAAAGATGAATATTAATGGACAATGGGAAGGGGAACTGAATGGTAAAGTTGGTCACTTTCCTTTCACACATGTGGAGTTCGTTGACTCAGAAAACAATGATGGTGTTGACGAAAGCTAAGAACAGTATGTCATAACTGGTGAAAAACTTGCTGAATGCATATTAGCCTTTTCATCCCTGTGGACATAATTGGCTTTTAAAGATACTCTAGGTTCAGCTTTTTCTGGGAACATAGAAAAAAGGTAGTCATGATTCATTGAACATTAGCAGAAAGGTTAGGAAGAACTTTGAAGTGCTGATATTTGAAGATTTTATTTATAAATTAAGTATTTTTTTTCTCCATTAGAATGAGGTTACAGAAGCTGTGAAGTTTGGAAAACTTGCTCTTTCTTTGCCTTTCTGTTAAGTTTTAGAGCTTTAATATTGGAGTTTCTATCCCAGATGGAATCACTTTCAAGGTTCTTGTGCTGATGACCAGAAACGTAGTTAAAATGACATCGATATTTCCAAATCAACACTCCCCTCCATTGAAGGCTTGTTATGTGTTAGGTTTGTGTATTTTAAAAACTTGAGCTAAAGCAAGGATATTTTTGCTTTAACTCAAGTTGACTAAAATCATAAAATAATGTGATCGTGATTTTTCTAACATTTACTTGGAGACAAAAGAGATTGTCACTAGTGACTCAGGTTATAAGCAATGGGAGGGAAAGGCACTCACTTTGTTAATGTTTTACAAGTCCATGCAAATACTTTGGCTTTAGAAAGTGTTTGTTTCTTGTAATGTATTGTGAGGCTTTTTCCAGATTCTTCCAAGAGAATTCTGCATGTGTGTGGCAGCAGAAGTAATTTGCATTATTACTAAATATTATAGGTATTTTTAGCAACTTGAGCAGTTTGTGCTTAAGCAGTTTAAAGAACTATATTAGTGCTCAATTGGCCAAGAATGCATTTTATAAGCAGGATTTAGTTATTGGATATATGGCAGTCATGAAGTCCCAGTCTGGTATTAAACTAGAAGACCGTATCACCTATTGTCTCATCATTTACTAAAATCTGGCTTTCAGAGTAAGCAGGATGTAGAGCATTGTGCCACAGGTGCTTTTTTTTTCCCTTAGTGCTGTGAGAAATTGTGTGTTTGTTTTTTGTGCTTTGTATCAGCATATACGGGTCAGTAACTTTTCAGAATGGCTGTGATCATTTAATAACTGTTCATCTAGCATGCTGCAGTAATCAAGGTGAATAATTGTACTCGCAAGATTTTCTGCTCTGTATACAGTACAGTATTGCTGTGACTGTATCCTTTGTCAATTTTTTTTTACATTAATAGAAGAGCATTAGAATGTCCTAAAACTGTATGTTTTTGTAATTCCATTAATTATTTATGCTACTCTTCTTGATCAGTATATTACGTATTACCATTCATGATAAGCTATAATTTTCATTGAGTCATGACTCTTCTTAGTATAGTACAAATATAAGACTAGTATGTTTTTAAATTTAAATGCCAGTAGACCCTAGTGTGAAATAACTGTTACTATTTCTTTCCCCAAACTCTTTTTTTTATATATTATGTCTGTATAATTACAGTACATAACTTTAAGTTAAATGTCTATTATATAGCTTAACCATTGATTTATAAACAAATGTGGTATTTATTTCAAAGAACTATCGGTATAAAACCTAGGCCTATATGCACATCATGTATGAGGAACTGAGATGCTCGTTGTGGTGCAAAAGTTGTTTACATATTACAGTCGCATATTCATTGCTCCACTGTGAGTGCTCATAAAAGATGAAGATGATGATGATGATGCTTGTTGTTTAAAGGGGCCTAACATCTAAGGTCATCGGCCCCGCACATAAAAGAGAGAGAGTATAATATTCTCTTGTTAAGATACATTCTCTCTCAAAGCTTTAATAACTCTGTTCTTGTTTCAAAATACGAGGCATGTTTTTTAAGTAAGTACCGTTTTCAAATATGGCCGTTGCCGAACTTTGGTCGTCATTCAAATCAAGCGCACTCAGTACGTACATCTGTACGCTAGCCACAAACGCCATTATGGAACCGTTCACCCGTATTTACGTTTGTGTGTGCGTATTGAAAATGCCTCCGACAATTAACAGTTCCGCCAAGTGTGAAGTACGCCCTGTGATTCGTTTTCTAAATGCAAAACCTGTTGAAATTCATCAGCAGATTATTGAACTGTATGGAGAACACACTATGAGCAAGGAAATGATAAGAAAATGGGTTAGAGCATTTAAAGAAGGTCTTATTAATGTCGCTACGAGAAGCATAGTGGGCGACCGTCTGTCATTACTGAAGACTTTGTGACTACCACTTGTTCTTGCACTTGAAAAAGCATTTAGGAGATCAGCGCCACAACGACGATGATGATCTATAAACGACCGTGTTGCAGTGGCTGGCACATCAGGCGGCAGATTTCTATGAGGATGCAATTCAGAAGCTGGTTTCATGATATGACAAGTGCCGTAATATGCTTGGAACTCATGTTGAGAATTAGTTTAAGGTACAGACTTATATATAAAAAAATCATTGTTTGAAAAATTGCATTACTATTTTTTCTATATCAAAACGGTACTTACTTTAAAAACATGCCTCGTATAATAGCCCTGTCCAACAACTTGACCCTAAACTTATTGAAAGTATATTACTGACTCCCTGACCTGTGATGCCTACAAGTCAGAGGAGCCTCATTTTGTTCGTTGGCATGATTATACTCAATTTAATCACAGAGAAATATGCTAGCCAGATTAGTCCTTCCTGCCATGTACCTACTGAGTATTACAAAGCCAGTAATGTGTGGTTCAAATTTTGTTCATGGGGAGTTTTTCTATGGCTTTGCTACATTTCAGAAAATTATGGGTTATATTAGGTACAGTCCTTAATTTTCTCTTCTCATTCTTGGCCCTGCAAATTAAACATTGCACTTGCACAGTCAGCACCTGCAAATACAGGGTCTCTCACACAAACTAGGACCGAAAGCATGGTGTTTGTACTCTGCACTACGGCAGCTGCTTCAGCCGAACATAATGTCGCGCAGCCGCCCTGCTTTAAGCATGTATACAATCTTATATGAAATCTTACCTTATAAAAGACTCTGGAAATGTCGTCCTTCCTGGGATTTACAGGCATTGTATCTGGTAACCACATTCTGGCAGGCACGAGTGAGTTCTGTCACTGTAATGTTTCTGGTTTCATTCGTAATGTTTTCTTTCGGTTCCTCCCATGTGTGAGGATTTGTTCGACACACACTTTCAGTTTACTCCACAAGTAAAAATTACACACTTTTAGACCTGGAGAATGAGGGGGGAAATAGACCAGCACTGATCACTATGTCTGCAAACACTTCCGAGATTATAAGAAGGGAATCTTCTGCTGTATGAGCAGGGACTAAATCTTGTTGAAACCACCCACACGATTTTTCTTCCGTTAACTGATGTAAGAGCGGCGTCAAAATATCATCTTGGTACCTCTCTACATTTACTGTCGCCTCGATAAAAAATGGCCCAATTATTCATCGTGCACTAACAGCACACCGAACACCAATCTTCCTATCATAATGAGGGACTTCATAAACACCATTATAATTTTCTGCACACGAATAGCAAGAGTTCACATGACCATTAAGATGAAACCAGAACTTTTACATACAAAAATAACGGTGTCTCACTATTTTAACCGCTGAGATTCAGGCTGGCGTCTGATGCTTGCCAGGTCGAACACATGCAGGCTGCTTGCAAGGTCAAGAACTATGAGTGCACTTCCCGTACTGGAGCTTACGTATCAGAAAGTAAAAAACGCCGCTTCAATGGCCTTAGTTTATATGAGACCCTGTATTGTGTATATGAACAAGGGATAGCTCAAATTCTCTTGAAGCTACTGCTGGACAAAGGATTCCCTTGTATTGAGGATCTACGCTACTTATTGTCAATGGATATTGAGGATATTGATGATGGGAAAGAGAAAACCTTCCAAGTTAGAAGAAAGTTCACTCGGTCTTTTTCAAAACTGCTGGAATAGCTGCTAAAAATGTTAATAAAGATTTTAGCAAGAAGCTCTCGGTACAGTGTAGTGTGTGGTGACTCAGGAGAATTAATTAATAATGTACATGTTAAATGACACGGACAGATTTATTTGGCCAAGAAGACAAAATAAATGAAAAAATATTTTTTATTACCGAGACCGATGTGTAAGTTTCCAAATCGCTGTCAGTAAGTAATAAATTTCATTCTGGATCCATATTGACAATTGGTCTTACCTTTGATTGAAATCATTATTCTGTATATCATGTGGTTGTTTTAACAGTATGTTGATGTGCTTGATTCTTTCTCTAATTTGACAAACAGAGGGGGCATCTAATAATGATTAGACATGTACACTACATATAGCATTGCTCTGTAGTGTGACATGTAATAAGTTGATGAAAAAGTTGAAGTAGCTTATATCAGACTCCTCTGTCTTATACCTTTAAGTTCCTTTGTAGAGATATGGTGCTGTAGCCCTGTCCATTGCTATATTTCCCAGTATCATTGATCACACTCCTAATGTATGATCACAGATTTTCTTTCAAATAGTGAAGCAAATAAGGATTTAATTGGTTAGCTCTAGCAGTGAAATGCATAAATAAATGAATTTACATAAAATGTCACAAGCGCACTGTTACAGCACAACTTTTCAATCTACCCTGAGTCCTGGAATAATGGAGTATCAATTCGCACACTTACTGTATGCATCCAGCTTCTTGGAGCTTATGTCCAAACATGTCCATAGTTTCAGAAATGACACACCAATAGTTACAATCCATTTTGGATCATATAACCTTCTGCAGAAAAATGAGTAAGGTAGAATTGAAGGGCTTATTGCAGTAATATGACAAGCCACATCATGTAGTCTTTTCAGGAGAGTTTTATTAAGGATTTTAAAAATTCTCTAAATCACGACTTTTATTTCAACCTGTACACATAGTGAACTGTTGCATTGCCCAATGTTTTCGGCCACACCTATTTTTGTGGCATATCATGTTGTTCCCTACAAATTACCACTCAAAGCCCATTTAAACATATGGCTCATATAACTTCAGGTTATTTTCATCCTTGTGATGCATTGAAATAATGATCTGAGGTAGGTATCAGGAGTTCTTTAATGTCAGTACAGCACCATCTTCCTTGGAATAGGCATTAGGCTACAATACGTCTTGGGTAGACTATCCAGATGTGTTTGAGCAGGTCTGCCTCGTAAACATTCCGACCTCAGAATATTCCTGTTTCATGGCATGATTAACAAATGTGTAGTTGGGATTGTCTTGATCAAACCAAAAACTCAGTGCATTACAGAAATCAACATCCAGTCCATCCACAATGTTTTTAGCTTCAGAATACAGTTCCTGGGGTGATGAAAAATCAGAAAGAATCTTCCTTTTTCATATGAAAAACTTCAAATATGTTTGTTCACTCTTGTACATTTTGTTTTTACAATATGATACATCCCTCAGGGGAAAACTCTTGAGATGTTGCTTTCCTCTGATACTTTTCAATGTGAGCAAAACTTTTCAGTGTGAGCGAAGTCCTGGTCGGATGGCAGATTATAGTGTGCCTTCTCACCAGAAACTTATACTGAATTGTCATTTTTTTTTTTTTTCATCTAATAACTGTAGTCACTTGTTCATCATTGTTCGGTTCTTGTTCTGTCAGCAAAACACCATGGTTCTACTTTACTAGCGACAAGTACCATTATGAGGGGGCGTTGACCTGGATCTTGGACCCCTTTAGACAACAAGCATTCTTGATTCAGGATCGTGCTTTAGAAGTGGTCCGTTGGTCAGTAATACTATTTTTAATGATAGTTTTTGGGTCGGATCCACTGATTGTTTTAAATTCATATCTATCCATTCATTCTTCATGACATTTTTATTTTGGTCAGTGGATGATTTTGAACTCTTAATTTGTTATTTCATTTCATACCATTAGGGATCGATGACCTAGATGTTAGGCCCCTTTAAACAACAAGCATCATCATCAAACTGGGCAGTTATCTGTGAAGATAACTACATTTTCAGTGAATAGGTTTTCCTTTAAGTATTTCCACACTTCACTCCATCTTCTGCACACACATGTAGTACTATTATCCTTTATCCTTGACACAATAATTGCACACCAAGGTTATGCACGCAAAGTTTTCTCTTATAGAAAGCTGGAGACATTGTAAGTTTTGTTACCAGCTACAGCTACTTTAGACTGCTTCTATCATGGCATCAGTTCTGCGAACATATGTTGTTGGTTTTCTTTTCTAATAACTTTTGTAGTCTTGCATCTTCATTTTCTATCTGAGATTAGTTGATCACATGTTTTACAGGTGTCAGACTGTGGGTACTTAAAACCAGTGTTGAGCTCTGTACAAAAAAATTCTCTTATGTGATTTTTGTAACAGGTTCTATCCTATCTCCTGCCAGTCTTTGTAGAAGTCATTATAGAGATTTGAAATCACTGAGCTCGCTGTTGAAGAAGACTTTGTGTTGATTATCTGCTCTCCAGTAGTGGCTGCTGTATTTTGGGACTGTTAATGTGGTCACAAGCAGATTGTGTTCCTTTCTCTTGTCACATTAGGCCAGATTTTATGTTTCCCTCTATCAGCGGATGTTGTGTAATTAATCCTTTACCTATCTTAGAGACAATGGAGTCCACTCTCTCCCTACATTTCTGCAACCCAGTAATTGCTAGAAATTATCTTTTGCATACCTTGATTTCCTCTCCATTTATCTTGACATAATATTCTGCTGTAAACTTACTACTGAGGTATCTTCCTTTACTTTCTTGGGGTAGACTGTTCTTGTCTGTTTTATCTTTCTGAATGAGAAAACAGTTTTGTTTACCAAAGGAACCTAAATTTCAAAACTCATTAAACACTCTCACTTCACTGCTGCTTAACTTTCTGCAACATATGTTACTGTTAGTGCCAGGTGGTCCTAATTCCTGTCCAGGGATTTTCTTTGTTACCGGGCGAGTTGGCCGTGCGGTTAGGAGCGCACAGCTGTGAGTTTGCTTCCGGGAGATAGTGGGTTCGAACCCCACTGTTCGCAGCCCTGAAGATGCCCCTTCCTCTCCCATCGTCGCCACAAGACCTATCTGTGTCGGTGCGACGTAACTAGCAAAAAAAAAATTTTCTTTTTTTCACCAATTGTTACCTTTTGCTGCATTCCTATGTCATTTTCTTATATTTCTGTTCTTTGAAGGTGACTTCAGCCTTAAAGAAAAATGGTATTTACATGAAATAATGCTTTACTTTTGTGTAGTTACTTTGACATTAACCCCTCAGCGTCGCAGCCGTTTAAAGAGCTTCCTACCCCGCGGCCGGATGAGATTTGAACTACGCGCGACTGAAATACATTGATTCACTTAAAGCGTTACTACTAGTATACGAGTAGCCCGATATTCACGAAATTTGGAATTCCTTATGGTAAAACTATGTACATGAAGATAATTACATAATTGTTTCACATTTCCTTAGTAATTTAGTTCCATGTGATAGAGTTCGAAGCACTCTTCGAGACAGAGACCCAAGGCACACTCCTGGCAGCAGTACACCGATGTCTTCTTTTCACCGTGTTTTGAACACGCGATACAACGTCTCTGAGGTTTGGATTTCTCACTCTTGGCTGATAATTTCCTGATAAAACGTATTTCCTGCAACCTTGGAACTGTATTATCTGATGCGCGCTGGCCTTGAATATTTCGTTTCCCGCCCGAGAAGCGTATTTTGTACTACGTAAACAAACCTTCCATCAGATGAAACTGATAAGATAACTGCTCAACGTTTGTCCCTGTGACTTGTCTGAATATTATTGGAGAATCTAGGAATCATAATTCACTGTTGAAAACTCCCCTTTGACCTGTATGCGTATCTATAGTCTCCTACATGAAATTTCCAAGTACTGGTTCCTCCTCATCGTCACTCTCATCATTTACCACTGCTACATCATCTATTTCATTATCACTACTGCTAATACAGCCACTACCACTTCCGACTAAACTTTCATTTGAATTATACAATATTTCAAGCACGCTACACTCAGCAGGAGCTAGCCATTGAGAGCGGTGCGTCACACAAGCTGATGAAGCTGCAGCGGGACCGAAAGCGGCAGGACGAAACTGAATGAGGGGAATAACATTTATGACGAATCAAACCAACTCGATACATATTTCAGATTAAAAGGTCGATACATCGTCTTTCAAACGAGATATATACCATGCACAACTGCTTCTCGTGTCGTATGACAGAAAGCAGCACTAACTGATGCCTACACAGAGCACTCGTGGAGAGTTACGAAAAGACTACAAGCTGAGAAATAAAGACAAATATAATAAATAAACCGCACTCTTGATACAAAATTAGAGCAAAGAACATCACACGAAAAGACAAACTTCTCAGATCATCATTTCTTTATTTTATTCTGTGGGAAAGAATGAAGCAAACGGACTATTAAAAAAGCAGGGATTGGTGCTCAGACATAATTGACGAATACTTATCCTTGCAAAAGCAACTACACTTTAACGATTTTCAATTCTTATTTAGAACACTGATAAACCCGAAAATGTCTTCTTGGAAACAAAACAATTTGCATGTCCATAACACCAAAACTCTTCGCGCTATAGCCGTAAATGCGAAACCATGTATGGGTCTATATCACGTATAGAGGTCGGCGGCTACGGAAGAAAAGGGGGTCTATACCACGTATAGAGGTCGGCGCTGAGGGGTTAAAGGACATGACATCGAAGGTATAGTCTTGTGAATGGCAAGAAAATGACAAGCCATTTCCTAGTTATAAAGCAGAGAAAGTAATAATGAACCAGTAAGTGTATTTGTCAGTTGTTTCATTTTCTGCCTGGACTGAGTGGCTCAGGCAGTTGAGGCGCTGGCCTTCTAACTCCAACTTGGCAGATTCAACCCTGGCTCAGTATGGTGGTATTTGAAGGTGCTCAAATACATCAGTGTGGTGTCGGTAAATTTACTGGCACATTAAAGAACACCTTGGCGTCTCTGAAAACCGTAAGAGTAATTAGTGGAACGTAAAGCCAATAGCATTATTATATTTCCTACTACAGTGTAATAAAAATATTGTAAAGTTCCCTCATGAAAGAAAATGAATTTGATTTCGCATTCAAAATGACAAGCCTCATTCTTATCAACCTAGAACATAAGCCACAATGCAAATCTTCATTTAATAATTACCTCGGTAGAACTCCTATATTTATCATCGGTTGGCACCCAGTTTCTGTCACCTATACTATCGCCACTAGAACATACATCTGTTCCTGAATAGTCTTCACAAGCCTCTAGTTCCTCCAAAACTGCAGAACTGATTATTTGCTCTCCACTCACAGCTATTTTTTTGTAGTGGTTTGTCATGTGCACACATAATCTGAGTGAGTAAAACGTTGTTGCTCTAACATGTTTTTCAGCATAGTCCTGACATGTAATGAAATATTCAAAAAATATTTAATGAGGCTATTCCTTTAGTAGTTTGAAATTTCCCAGAGCAAATATCTTGATTTTGTCAGAAGAATGGCTTATCACATTATTGCAATAAGCTCTTCAATTATAATTAATTGCTGTTTGGGTCATAAGTCCCTAGACTGGTTTGATGCAGCTTTCCATACGACCCTATTCTGTGCTAACTTTTCTTTTCTACGTAACGACGACTTTTGTTCTAATCTATTTGTCATATTCCATCTCGCCTTCAGCATTTTTATATAACATTACATTTCAAAAGCTTCTATTCTTCCTGAGCACGCAGCTACGAGTTTGCATCCGGGAGATACTGGGTTTGAATCCAATGTTGGCAACCCTGAAGATGGTTTTCCGTGGTTTCCCATTTTCACACCAGGTAAATGCTGGGGCTGTACCTTAATTAAGGCCACAGCCACTTCCCATTTCTAGGCCTATCCTATCCCATTGTCACCATAAGAACTATGTGTCAGTGTGATGTAAAGTAAATGGTAAAAAATGAAAAAACTTCCTTTCTATTAAATTATGTAACCAAATTATTCTTTACAATTCATTGTAATGGAGTTAGCAGTGATAGACAAGTAGGAAAGGTGATGTGGTGAATCACTTCAGATGTGGTTGGAAAGGCAGAAGTATAAACCAATACTTCAGTGTTGTAGGATGCATATTGTGAAAAATGTAATGTTGAAATGAACGACTGGTCACAAGATGTAATAAGATCTACAGTTTTATTTGGGGTCGAAACGAGTGACACAAGATTTTTATTTTGCAAATCTCACATGCATTGATTGGAATTCAAATTGCAGTACTCTTGGTGAGAAGCTAGCAGCACAGAGAATAAGAGTGTAATATTGCACTGCACATTAACTCCATGTTAGTGTTTTCTAGGATTGATTTGATAGTTTATGGACTAAGTAGGCATACCAATTCACTAGTCTTGCTTATTGACAAAATGTGTTATACTCCCTTTGAACATTTATAAAACACCACGGATATGTTTCTTCAGTTGTTAAAGTTACTTGCCACATCTTATTGTAAAGAATTTTGAAATTAATATTTGTGTTAGTTACACTGCTTGTTTTTATATCCATATCAAGACTTTAGGCAGAGAAGCAGTTTTTCCTTATTTGCCTCCAAGCTAAGTTTTATAATTCCCGTTGTTTCTCAAAACTGCTTTTGAACTTACATTTTGTATTGATCAAACTCCGTTTAATGTAAGACTTTCGAAAACTTCCCTGTAAGTTGAGCAAAAACAGATGTACTATTATTGCAGTCTGACAACAGCATCATGGATGTGTGCCATGCATGGAGGATAAGTAAAGGTACAAATTAAAAATAATTCAATATTTTGTCTCCTATGCAATAATGGTTCCAGCAGAATATGATGTTACTTTCATTATATTGTAAAAAGTTTCATTCATATCCTACTTTACTGTCTTGCTCAGTTACCCTTTCGTAACTAACAAGGTAACCCTTTCATCTGTAAGTCGCTGATGTTATTGAGATTTTGTACAACTTTGGTAAGAATATTTTGTTCAGCCATATCAAAATTAGGTGTCCAATCATATGTTCAGTACTGTTTGTGGAGTGTCAAAGTTTGCTCATTTAAGCACCGCATAGACAGGAGTGAGCGGCGGGAAGCAGGTAGAGGTGATGTGGCTTACCAGTTCATCTGCCATGCTTTCGTTCTTTCTCTCTTGCACACGTATTACTTCCCTAGCCTCGGCTTCCCTCGGCTCACTCCTGTCTATATGATGCTCAGTTGAGCAAACTTTGACACCCCACAACAAGTACTAAGTATGTCATTGGGCATCTAAATTTTGATTTGGCTGAATAAAACATTCCTACTTAAGTCCTTGTACCAATTCTCAATCAGATTGAAGACATACAGAAGAAAGGGTTTCCCCTTTAAGATTGTTACATAATTGGTTTTGCTGTAGTTCTTACTTATCTCTAGTCTGTAAGCCTGGCTAGATTAATGTATGGAACAGAACTCATTTTACTCCGTCAGTATTTTTGTGAGAATTCCAGGTATCCTTTCAGCAGCACGTCTTTCTGCCTGCAGTAAGAGAGCATGGAGATCTGGGATTTTGTTCTTTTTTCATAACTACAGTCCGTTGTTGTTATCATTGCTGTTGCTGTGAGGTATGTTTCAAAAGAAACTGAATGATTAATTTGGCGCCATTTAAATGGAATATATACTTTCTACTTAGGCTGCATATTTCATAAGCATGGTGATCAGAAAGCTGCCCTGTCACAAAGTAGAATGTATAGTGGATGTTGCAGGGATTACATTGGACACTATATCTCCATGCCTGTGATGCAGATCTTTATGTAGATCAGAACCTGACATAAATTATTTAGGGAAACTGAAAAACATCATCACTTTTTGAAGTAAGATTTAAACCAACTAACCAACGGAATCATTCAAAAGAAAAGTGGTTGGAATGTTGTTTTTCTCGTATCTGTAGTCGCATAATCTAGATAAAGTTAATGTGATTGCATTTTTTTCCCAGTATCTTAGTCAGAATACAGGCAACAAAAGAAGCGGAAAGAATCTTAAGTACAAGAGGTGTACATTGCTTTGTACCAACCTACTTGGTGTGCTTGTATATGCTGAGTCTGTCTCTTTAATCCTCTTCTTCATATGCTGCCTACCGTCTTGGTAGTCAACCAATTTTGAACAATTGGTTAAGTGTGCATCATAATATGGCAGCTAGCTGTGCACTTCATCTCATTCCTCCTGCATTCTACTACAGCATAAAACATTTGCCTCGCTAAGCAGCACTAGCTTAGTAATGTCCGATTGAACATTCACTAATCAGAGTGCAAGGCAGTCTGTTTTATCTCAAGCTCCTGATGTTATCAGCAACATTGTTACAAAACAAATTATACTACTAGCTTCAAGAAAGAGTGCTGATATTAATGGTATAATTATTTGTTTAGTAACCAACTTCAAATAATTTTTAAATGTAAAAACAAGAACAATTAAATTTAAATCAGAACATTGTGTATTGAAAATTTCAGTAAGAAAGGATTCTAGTTTTTTGACCACGAAAATTTGCATTATGGGAAAATGTTTGAAATCATCTGATTTTTTAAAACATTTTTCATGGGGGTTTTAGTTAATGTTATTGGCTGTATGTCCCACTAACTACTTTTTCGGTTTTCGGAGACGCTGAGGCGCTGAAATTTAGTCTTGCAGGTGTTCCTTTACATTCTACTGACACGAGGCTGACGTATTTGAGCACCTTTAAATACCACCGGACTGGGCCAGGATCGAACCTGACAATTTTGGGTCAGAAGGCCTCAACCATCTGAGCCACTCAGCCTGACAGGGTTTTAGTTTACCTGGAAATCGGCCATGTAAATGTTGCCGACTGAGGTGGTTCACACCTGCACAGGACATGGTATTTTCAGTCTCTGTCATTAATCTGTATTGTTTTTAGTAAAATATTGAATAACATGAAAATTATGATGATTGTTTAAAGAAACTAAACAGAAAAGTCATTAGCCTGTGTTGCTATTGAAATTGATTCAGTTAAACAGTCCCAAATGTCACAAATATGAATACAAACATGAACTAGTTTACCTGTCTATCATTAATTTTAATTTGGTTCTTCAATTCCTAATAAGTAGACGCGAGAATTATAGGCACTAAAATCAGTTAAAATAGGCAGGCATATAACCTCTTAAATTAGCCAAAATAGGCATGTAAATAGGCACTAATGTGTAAAATAGGCAACAAAATAGGCTTGAAAAAAATACTTATAACTTAATAACATACTCGATTACTGTAATAGGAATTTACAACAAACAACTTTTCAATGCTTTCCAGTAACAATCTTGTTCTGTCGTGCAGACTGTTTTGTACTGAGAGAAAGATCTCTCAACATCACAGGAAGTGATGGGATAAAACTTCAATGAAGCCACTTCATCTGGTTTTAGTTGAACTGCTTCATCTACCTCACCTCGTAGCACCCTGGCTACTTTTACCATTGCTTTTCATCATGGATTCTGCTGCAGGACTCTAATAGAACTTCTTGCTGACAGCGGCTACCTTCCCAGAGGTTCCGTCAAAACTTCTGACTTCTTCCACAACCCAAACGACACCCACGGGAAATCCACTCTTCTCCAACTCGGTCATTGCTCCCGGCAGCTTGTTGAAGTTTTAAGATGCTCCAGTTTATGCATGGGGATATTAGCTCCCACCATTTCAGTGCACAGGTGTATAGAACATTGTTGTTCCTCGCTGTTCACGGTGGACAGGTAGAATAACTGCGATGACACAGCTTTCTGTACTCGTGTCAAATGGATCACAGTATTTCTATGTTGATCTATATGGCATATTTTCACATTATTTTGATCTGAAAAATAATAAAATTGACTTAAATTACAACGTTCCTATATCTTAAATTTCTACAGGTGGGCTAATTGGCAATAATGCTTAGTATAATCATGCATTTGTTTCATAAAAAGAGAAAAATACTATTAGAGGTGATGTTTCTAGAAGTACAAAACTTTAAAGTAGGAACAAGAGAACTCGTAATTTACATGAAAATAGGTCCTCAAAAATGTTCAGTTATAATCTGGCAGTTTCCTGTCGAGTTCACCAGGTGAAAAAATAATTAAAATGACATGAGTAGAGTAGAGGAGAGATCCTCCCTATACGCATGCCAGGGACTCGCCAAGCTGCCCCTAGCAGTATTCTTACTTACCGGTATGTAGAAGAATTAAAACGGAGGCACTATAAATCTCAGATTTGTGAACATTTTATATGTTGCTATTCGCCGGCTTTGATCACCCGGCTCAGCTGTCATGAAGACTATTTTCTGTTGCCTGCAATAGATCCTACATCATGTGTGCTCACAAGGCTGCCACTCTCGTTGAAAATGAGGAAACCGCGTCATTTAAAACTCGCGTGGCATGCGCCCATTACCTTACTTTTTGTCACAATTTAGCAAGACTCTAGATGGGATGCTAGATAAGACGCACCCCAGACTCTCATTGCTTGTCCCCCCAGCACACCTATTACTAACCGGACCTCTCCAATCCAGACCAACGATCTTTTTACTGCCTTGATGTTGTAAAGATAATTTTTGCAGCCTTGTAAAACACGATGTAACGTTGTCCAAGCCGTGTCATCTTGAATGTCTAGCCTCTGTGTCATCGTCTTAGCGGCACCACATTTGATCTTCAACCTATGTTTCATGAAGGCTTAGAGGAAGTGTAATAGAGTTCACTAGAGCCTACACATAGCGCTGGTGAAAGTTACTCACAATTTTTTAAAATTAAATTTTGGTGGTAGTCCGCTTCTGTGGTGTAGTATTTAGCGTGATTATCCCCTGCCCACGGAGGCCCGGGTTCAATTCCTGGCTCTGCCTCGAAATTTGAAAAGTGGTACGAGGGCTGGAATGGGGTCCACTCAGCCTTGGGAGGTCAACTGAGTTGAGATGGGTTCGATTCCCACCTCACCCATCCTCGAAGTGGTTTTCCGTGGTTTCCCACTTCTCCTCCAGAGAAATGCCAGGATGTTACCTACGATAACTTCTTCCTTCCCTCTTCTTTGCTTGTCCCTTCCAATCTTCCCATGCCTTCACAAGGCCCCTGTTCAGCATAGAAGGTGAGTCTGTCTGGGCAAGGTACTAGTCCTCCTCCCCAGTTGTATCCCCACTCAAAGTATCACACTCCAGGACACTGCCCTTGAGACAGTAGAGGTGGGATCCTTTGCTGAGTCCGAGGGAAAACCTACACTGGAGGGTAAAATTAAGAAAGAAAGAAAATATTTTAGTTGCAAATCTCTATTTTCACAGAAAATGAATCAGAGTTTTTAAAAAAAAAAATTTTAATTTTCATCCACTCTGTGTCAAGAGACCACCGGCATTCTAACTCCTCGTTCATTAATTAAATGATTATTTAAATTTTAGCAATATAAATTACTGAAAGTTCACAACTAATACAGCATTGCAACAAAACAACTTTCCACAATACGTAATTTTCTAGGCCTATAAATGCTATAATGAAATGCGATCGTAGTTCAGTCACAAAAAAGGATAAAAGGAACAAATGAACTTACCTCCTTACAGCAAGCTTGGTAGAAGACTACCCTTCCATCCGTGGTGAAATTGTGATCCACCGCTTCAGCCAGTAGTATTTTGACGATTTTTCTTTGCAATTACAATGGGAAGGAAGTGACCGTGGCATTAATTAAGGTACAGCCCCAGCATTTGCCTGATGTGAAAATGGGAAACCACGGAAGACCATCGTCAGGGCTGCCGACAGTGGGGCTCGAACCAACTATCTCCCGGATGCAAGCTCACAGCTGCGTGCCACTAAGCGCAAAACCAACTCGCCCGGTGATTTTTTTTTTTTTTTTTTTGGGCATTGCCACAGACAAACTTCTTCACAATAAATCACAACATGTTCTGAAGATAAAGCGTACGCGTACAACAGTTCACATCGAGAAGGGGGTATAAGGTATATGGGTTGTGCAATGTAATTCGACGTTGATTGGCTCTCGCATATGTCTTAAAAGGTTGGAGGGGTTGAAAGCTTTGAGGTCAAATTGTTCCTTGTTTCTCCTGACGGAAATTTCCTAAGAACTATTTCTGGTGACTTCCGAGAATTCAGAGTTTTGTTCATGGGGTAAACAGATCTTGAGAAATGAGAAAATAATTCTGTCGAGCACATCAGTTTCTGGAAGAAAATAGACTTCTTTAAAATGGATTAAAAAGGCATCAAATAGGCAAATATACTCAAAATAGGCACAAACCCCTGAAATAGGCATTTATAGGCACAATAAAACCAACGAAATCTAGCTTAAGGGACCCCAAAACGGATTTATATCTCAAAAGCCTACGTTTCTGAACACAGGAGTAAAGTAGGCAAATAGGCAAATTCCCGTCTCTACTAATAAGGTGTCAGGAGAATCACTTGAATTTGGACCGTGAACACGATTACTATCACAGAGCGAGTTGGCTGTGCAGTTAGGGGCGTGCAGCTATGAGCTTGCATTTGGGAGATAGAGGGTTCGAACCACAATATCAGCAGCCCTGAAGATGGTTTTCTGTGTTTTCCCTTGTTCACACCAGGCAAATGCTATGGTTGTACCTTAAGGCCACAGCTGCTTCCTTCCCACTCCTAGCCCTTTCCTATCCCATCGTCACCATAACCTATCTGTGTCAGTGAAATGCAAAACCAATTTTAAAAAATTAAAAAAGGGAACCTATTACTATCAGATTCATCTAAGCAAAAAGTAGAGAGTTCACCACTTCATCCTCTATAGGTAGAACCCTGCACTGATGTGGATATCCGCGAAGTTAGTGTCTTGGCAGACACAAACTGTATGGCAGTGCGGATAATTTTGCAGATAATTTCTATATAATAATGTTTATTGATTTTCACTCGGGTATACTCTTGTTTTTGCTTGTGTTTAAGTGACCCTTGACATTGTTATAAGAGGATAGTGATATATAAAGAGCCTCGAAACCATAAAGCCATAAATCTGACCTAAGCCTAACTGGCTCCTGCCCACAGTGAATGGAAGGAAGGAACAAGGTCAGTACGTCGGTAGTTGTCGCAAGAGAAAATCCCTCATAAACCTGCGACTGTAGGGGTTCTGGTGCCATGTGTCGGGCCTATTGTATTAGGTTAACAAATCTATAAGTTTCAATACCTTGGAAATAATATACCATAGTTAAATATTTAAATTATCCGCAGATAACCATTTTGTGGATGCAGATGAAGGAAGTGTGGATGCGGATATTATTTTGTATATCCGCGCAGGGCTCTATCTATAGGCTCTCTGGACAAGTACCTCCTGAATTAAAATTAAGAAACAATGTTAGGTTTATGGTCCACCCAATCAATACACATCACTTATATTTCAAATTTTAACATTGAAGATAACATAAGTTTTTCCAAGAAGTGAGGACAGTTTTGTGTAAATAAGTGTACATTATATCTTTAGCGTATCTCAAGTAGTTCTTAAAAATGCATTGGGTTCTTTCAATTTTTTTCTTTTTCTGAACAATGAGTTTTGTAATCTACCACGTGATTTTATGGCTGAAGAAGTCTCAAATAGAGACGAAACATATCCCAAAATATGTTTAATATGTTTTTATATTAAATAGTTTTCACTTGTAAAGTGATGTGTATTGATTGGGTGGACCATAACTGTATCAATGCGGATCGATATGATGAAGTTCGTAAGTTGTGGTAAGTACCTTCTGTTCAATATTTTTAACATCTCACATTTGGGACCCCATTCTGCTGGACCCATCTGACAAATCGTCTCTTCACATGATGCTTTAATATACATCAATGTGAATTTCATATTGCAACTAGCAACATAATTTTTAACAGTCAGCACATATTAATTCTATCATATTAAATCTGGGTGGTAAGGGGGTAAACGAAGTTCATCATGGCCGTGCTCTTCCAAAATTTGATTCACCAGATGACACTTATGCTCGAGTTTGTAGAGTTATACCAATTTGCAAAAGTAGGGTTTAAGCATTCTGTGTTCAACAGAAAAAACGATTGTCACAGCTACGATTTGAAATCATTTTTACTGTTCAGAATTAGTGTCTTATATACTTGCATATTATGGTATGGAGCATTGTCTATAACGAGAACTGTTCGTGGCTTAAGGTTCAGTAGAACATAATTTTTTTTAAATCCATTTCATGTAATTTGATCTGTTCATTGGATCGTGGTAATCACTTGAACTTTGCCCTGACTTCCACATTGTCAATGCATAGGGAACAGATCCCTTTTCCCCTCTGGCATGAATGATTATTAACCTTTCACCCTTTGAGATACACATATGAATACCTTCAGACGGTCCTTGTGACCAAATGTTATCTGTCACATGACTTTATGATGGGAATTGTGATAGATTCTTCATTTTCTTACCACTGCATGAACGTATGCATGTTACTCAGTAGTTCCATACCTTGTCCATGTTACACTCTACGTTTGAGTTTCTAAGAAACACCAGTCATTTCATTAGCATTAGGTTAAGCAATGGAAGTAAACATGTACTCTCACCTGTGCCCGAGAACCTACTGTCATGCATGTCTGTTCGCAGACAGGCAGGTATTCAGCACGGTCCCCACATCACTCATCACCCTTCTCCCACCAGTGTGCTTCAACAACCAAGTGCACAGTTAGCTGCTGGTATCTATACTTTCTATTTTCATTGCCCGGATAGTAAGCAATCTTAAGTCTTCATTAGACAGGTTATCATGCAACTCTGCATTGTGTATATTGTTCTCAAGTGAAAGTAATAGAGGTGTGATCTCTAGTTAAATATTAACAGGAACTTGTCTGCTCAGATTCCATTCCTCTTTTCTCTTATAATTAAAATGCACGCTGTTCCTGTATAGATTTAGAATACTTGTATGATACAAACAAATTGCTTCACAATGTGGTGGTGGTGTGGCTACGGTGAATTCAATTTTGAAGTGATATTGAGAAACCAAGTCCTTTTATAGTTGAAGGAAGGAAACTATCATCGGAAACACAAGACTACTCCAAAATAAGACCTTTACCAATTAGGAAGAGTAAAATAAACCCCAGCCTCTCAGCTGTTGATTTAAGTCAGAGTGGGCGAAATGTTCATATTACAACTGGTCGCTGCAGACTGTTGGAGGCAGGCAGAAGAGAGTGCAGACCAGCAAAGAAGCAGCTTCTGACGGACACTATATACAAAAAGCAATTGATATGGGCTAAACTTCATAAAGACTGGGCCGTAGACGAGTGGAAGAAAGTTTTATAAGCCATTCTGAAGTTTGTGCACAGCATTTTCCTTACATACTTAAAGAAATATCACAGAAAACGTCGCCAGCCCATATTCAAGAAGCACCTAAACATCCGCTAAGAATCATATGTTTGGGATATTTTACCGACAAAGTCCCAGGGACCTTAACTTAAGATGAACAGTGACCAAAGTGCTCACTTGGCCTGGCAACTCCCCGATATCATCCCCTTCGAAAATGTATGTGCCATTTCTAAGAAAAGAGTGGCAAAAGTGGACATATCAACAAAAGTGAGCATGATATGTTCACTTATCAAGGTTTCACGATAAAGGGATCAAAAATATTTGCAAAAACTTGGCGTAATCCATGCCAAAATGTGTCAGTGCTGTTCTGGAGAACATCAAAGGTCATTAAGGAATTAAGGTCTAAGTTTCTGAATTCACAGAGCTGATTTTCAGTATTTTCTTTTTGTGACTCTTGTTACGAGAATACTTTTTTTTTTTTTTTTTTTTATCTTGTTCGGATTAATTTTCGTGCTACTGCACATCAAGGTTTTTCCTCTATGTATCCATATTTGTATGAATAGTTATAAAAGAACTGAAGTATTTCTGGTAATGTAATTAATTCAGCTTTGAATTCATATTGAAAGATACTACCAATCAGTAGTTTGTTATAGTGTTGGTTTTCTTCTTCTGCCGCTTTTCCCACATCTGTGGGGTCGTGGGTGCAAACTCTGTTGCACATGTGGATTTGGCCCAGTTTTATGGCTGATGCCCTTCTTTATGCCAACCCTGTGTGGAAGGATGTTATCACTATTGCCCGATTTTGCGGCGGTTGGTAGTGCGGCAGGCTATGTAAATATGAAGAGGAGTGTGTTGGAACAAACACAAACACTCAGTCCCCAAGCCAGAAGAATTAATTGCACACGATTAAAAATCCCCTGATCTGGCTGGGAATCGAACCCAGGACCCTCTGAACCAAAGGCCTGAATGCGGACCATTCAGCCAAGGAGTCGGACTGTTGGTTATTATAACTTGCTAAATGTTGCTCTGATTTAATACATTAGACTTTAATTATTTCTCTTTGTTGTATTCACGATTCTTGTTAGAAATTTCTTCTCTATAGTTCATTCCATGATAAGAAAACAGCATTGCTCCTGTGACAACAGGGTTGCCATATTGAACGGTTCTGCTCAACATCGTCACGAGAAATTATTGGGAAGTAAATTTTTGAAACTCAGTATTTCAGTTCAAGATAAAAGGCGGATGAAACTAAGCTGAAAATTATTTTTATGATCTCAAGGGGACTGGGGGGGGGGGGTAGAGTGGGCTATGTTTGGTATTCGCAGCATAACGAGAAAACTGAGGAACATAAATAAGTGAAAATCATTAAAGATAAAAGGGGGAAGAAAATAAGCTGCAAATTAAGCAGAGTCTATTTTTGTTTCTTCTTCAGCCTCATCCAGAAAGTAAATAAATCACTATATTAATGTTAAAGAAATTGCAGATATAAGCTAATTAATAACATAACATTCACTCAACACAAGACAAGTACGCACCGATATAATGACTAGAAATATACGCAACACCTAAATAGATGACTTCTCAGCAACAGGAACAAGCTGCCAGGATTCAACGATTTGACCATTTTCGATCCTTATTTTTATGAACTCAAGGGGACTGAGGGGCTAGAGGGGCTACGTTTGGTATTCGTAGCATAACGAGAAAACGGCGGCACGTACATTGGTGAAATATAAGTTTGAAATTATGGTTTGGTCCGCCCTGTCAAGCTGCCAGGATTGACAGAGTAACGGATTATGCGTTATACGTACCAGAGTGATACAGAAAGAAAATGAAGGAAGGCAACAAAGCGATGGCTGTTTCCGCTGTTGTGCTTCCTTCATGTGAATGTATTTATGAAATAGAAAAGGTTAAGTAGTTATTTAATAACGTATGTGCAAAAAATGCCTCGTCCTCTTTTTCTTTCATAATACAATATAAAGTACATTATAATATTCCTTAATCATGAGTAATTTTGGGTGTCTAAGAGGTGGGGTGGGGGTGTTTGCTCCTTGTAGCGCTTTAAGGAGCAATACTGTTTTCTTAACATGGAATGATTTGTAGTAGAATTATTCATTTTTTTAAATTGTTACCAAGTACACATGAAATGAAAGAAAAGTGGGTTAACTGCAGCTAATTGTTTAGAGTTAGTATTTCCTCCATCTGTGCATTTGAAGACATGTTTTCATAAATGTTCTAACCCTCAAAATTTAAAAAGGTTAAATGCTCCTATCTGTTGAGCAACATGAATAGTAGCTATTCCTAAATGGGCTGTCATCAGTAGATATAATTTAGAGGAAATGCAGTCAGTTTAAATTTTAGTGTTTAGCCTGGGAGCATTTATCAGAATGGAAATACAGTATGGGCTAACTACTATAGAGCAGAAATTAAGTGTATGAAACACTGAAGGCTTAGCACCAACATAATGAAGTGTGGTGGAGAACAGATTATTAAAACAACTTATTCACCAAGAGCAGTTATCATTATGAATGTTACATAAGCATTCTAATGTAACTTACCATTTTTAAGAGATTCATAAATGAGAATGCATGTCTCCGAAGATAAGTGAATACATACTCCATCAATGTTGGTGACACTGCCTGTTACTTATAAACAACAAACCTGGATGTATTTAGTCCACACTGGAAGATTTAATATAACAGAACATAAATAGTTAGTGCCAGATCATACATACTGGCTATGCGAGACTTTGGACTTACAGAAGAAAAAGAAGTATCATCAATTTACAATCCAAATCAGTGGTTAGAAAGATGACACGTGACGTGTTATCGTGGCTTCTCCTTTACTGGATAAGATAACTAAAAGAACAGTCTCTGATTCCAAGCAAAGGACATTAAGTAATGTTACATGTCATAAAATCAGTAAAGAGGTTCCATGTAGGTTACCTTTTAAGTACTGAGGATCATTCTCTAGATCTCAGAAAGAAAGTACCTGATAGACCATTTTTCTGTATTGAACAACTACCATGTAAGTACAACAGACTCAGGCCTGTACTCCAGCCAAAATCAAGAATATTTTAGACTTTCTATATATCGCATACCTTCTTTATATCATGCATTCTACAGAAATGCTTCCATTGTATGTGGTCCCATGCAGGGAGATAAGAGAGACTTGAATATTCCTGGTTATTCCTGTAGAACACAGAAATAAATTTGGATGTAACTTTGTCTTAAATACTGTGTCCAAACCTTGACTCAGAACTTATTCAAACAGGAAGATTCCTGGTGGCATACAAACAGTTTGCTTGAACATATATTGGTGCTGAATATTAGTTATATATTTAAGGCATTAGCTTAGTAAAATTTCAGGGTCCAGGAGATAGTGGGTTCGAACCCCACTGCCGGCAGCCCTGAAGATGGTTTTCCGTGGTTTCCCATTTTCACACCATGCAAATGCTGTATCTTAATTAAAGCCATGGCCACTTCCTTCCCACTCCTAACCCTTTCCTATCACATCGTCGCCATAAGACCTATCTGTGTCGATGCGACGTAAAGCAAATAATAATAAAATTTCAGGGACGTAAAGCAAATCGCATTACTAGTAGTCAAATTTGAGTTGGAAGCTAATACTGCAGATATAGCTTGAAGAAATCAGTTCAGTTCTCATCCTTGTTCTTGGAGGGGATATTAGCTTTGAGAAAGTGAGGGTTTGTGTGATAAGTAGGGCCCGGATTCTTATGTAATTACATATTCCATTCCTTTACTTGTAGGCAACTGAAAATGAAAAATCTTGGCGAATTGTGGTTCTGATATGGTTTTACCTGTGTAATATTAATATTACTAATATTACATATTTTTACATATTATGTAAAGAATAACATTCTAATTATTTAAAAAAAGTTGTCTCAGCTCATTTAATTTCTGGATTTTGGTAAAATAGTTGGCAAATTTCATCTCATATAGAATATATTTCAGTTCCTACAGTTGACTTTAAATTCCTTTAAAATTGGAATTTCTAACCCTTTGCCTGTGAAATACAATAGGTCTGTGTGTATCAACTGCATACAACAGCACTAATCCTTTCTCAGAATCTGGGATGGCTAGGCTCCCTTCATTTGTCCGAGTTTCTAACAAACTCCATGCAGTCTTGAAACAAAATGTAGATTTTCCAAGTTCTCTGTTTGCAAGATCATTAGTGGCAAACAAAGAGAACCCTCAGAAGATATTTTACCCAGATAGTTTTATATTTTAATATATAGGCCAGTGACTTCCTGCGAAGTTAAACGGTTCTTCTCAGCCTACAAGAGAACTTTATCAGATCAGCGTCAAAACATTACAATGGAAAATATGGTGAAGTACTTGGTGATACACTGAGCATCATGATAAAAAGAAGTTACCGTACTATTTGTGTTACTTAATAGGGGTTTAAAGATAGATTCTGTATTAACTTTTGTTTCATTTTCAGTTCATGAGGGCAACAGAAAATCAGCTACAACACCACATTGTGAAATATACTTAAGGATTTACAGTGCATAACATTTTTTTTAATATATGAAGTATTTTGGTTATGCCTTTAATTTGATTATTTAATACTGTCAAAATCAGAAAACAGTGGACTATATAAATTATTTAAAGCAACAACAATGATTTTGTATTAAAATATGGGAGTATTTAAAACAATTTTGTCTCATATCATAACCATAAGTCGTCGTAAAAGGAATGTATGAACATTTTTGTAAATTTAGTGCAGTAATACTATTACATATTTTGTGAATATCACATATTTAATTACATATTTCACAGATATTTAGAACTTTTTTATGTACATATTTCGCACTTTGATATTACATAAAAATCTGGGCCCTAGTGGTAAGGAATTAGTGAATGTATACTTTTGCCTCTTCATGATCGATAGAGTTCTTTCCTTTGTGTTGCATTATAAATTTCTACCTTACCATTCATCACTTCCTTGCTGTTGTTGAAATGTGTCTTATTTATGTGTGCATGTGATAGAAAACTTCACTTTGTGTATGTTTCTCTTAAAATATTTTTTTGTGAAACATATGAGGACTTCATGATTGCCGTGTATATTGTTGCATTATTTGTACATTCTAATGCATACAAAGTGACAGAATGTATAGGAATTTGCTGTAACTTGTATAAAGAGATTTATTTCTGTGTAGTATTTTATTTATATTATTATAAGGGTTTAAACACTGGATTTGTTTTGGGGAAGTTTAAAGATGTGTTCTAATGAAGAAGTTAATTTTGTGCAGTCTGTTGTGAGTTTTTCTCATTGAATATAGTGTAAATAATGTAAACTTGTGACATGGAGGATATGAGCTTGTGAAAGACTGGTAAGAAGACCTCTCTGCCATAATAGCTTGTTGTTAAAGCACACAATAGTATTGCTTGTAACTTGTTCCTTCAACTTGGTATTTTGGTAAATTTCTCTTCCTGCTGATCTTTCGCGCCATTTTTATGCTCAACAAATATCAAGAAGACTGGAACTTGCTGCTTGTGTTTCTAGAGAGATTCAACAAACTTTATTTATTTTGACCCTGCCGAACATGCAGCTGAATGTCTTTACTTCTGAAAAATCCAGTTGAATAACATTGGCCTGCATTTCCATACATTTCTTTAAAGTGTGGCATGTATTAAAATTAATTGCAGTGCATAATATATTTTGAGTTTTATTCCTGTTCTGTTTCCTTTGAAATGTTTACATTCTGTGTAGTTTAGTTACCCCTTTCTTTTATACAAGGAAACTGCTTGGTTTGGGCCAGACAGTATGCAGTGAAATTTGGTAGGATCAGTTAAGACATTATAAACTTAAAGGTAATAGTTTATCTGCCTTAAAATAACATTTATCTACTGAAAAAAAAAAGTAATTTTTGGCTGCAGTTTTAAGTGGAACATTGCTTAACGAAGACATAGATTGCTATGAAATGTAGAAGGATGATTAATTACTATACCACATCGCTGCTTGTCTCCTGTTGTTACATAGGCTGTACCAGTCATGACAAAATGGGTGATTCTGAACAAGAACCCAGCAGTTTCCTTGTTTATGCTAATAAAAGATTATACAGGGTCTTTATTTTTTAGCTCGCTCCGCAGCACCACTCAGAGCACGGAATGGCTGGCACAATGACACCAATGCTAGCCGGTAAAATGCGCAGTTTTCCTCCCCACTATTCATAGCAATTCACACTTATAGAAATCCATTTCTAGTGAAACTATTAGTCTTAAAACTTACCTCGCATTACATTTGATGTTCAAAATATTGTCCCTCAGCTGTCAAAGACGCCTGACACCTCGTAGATAGGTTTGTAGACACTCAGCAAATGTCAGCCTGTGTGATGTTCGAAATAACTTTTGTAATGTTCTCTTGTAGTTCTTCTCTTGTGTGAATGTTGTTCACATACACTTTTCCCCTCATCATCCCCCACAGGGACTATGTACATAGCCACACATAATCACAGGGATTTAAATCAGGAGATCTAGGGGTGTAATTAACCACACGATCTTCGAAAACTTCCCATAAGTTATTACCTCCATAGACCGATTAGCAGTGTGTGCCGTCGCATTATCTTCCATGAAGTAACCATTACTCCTTTCTTCTTCCGTCAGCTCTTGAAAGAATGAGGTGTATATATCAATCCGCATTTATCGTTTCATGGAAAAATATAGGTCCTATAATTCTGCGAGCACTTGTTGCGCACCAAACTCCTATCTTTACATCATGAAGTGGACGGACATGCAGCTGGTGGGGATTTTCTTCACAACAGTAGCGATTGTTTGGACTATTTACATACCCACTTAAGTGTAGCCATGCTTCATCACTATAAAATAAGAGTTCTGGGTCAACATACCCATCGTGAACTGACTGAAGCAACCAGTTACAATACCGAACCGTAGCAAAACTGTCAGGCCCTCTTAAATATTAGGCAGGGGTGGGTTTGTACGGTTTTGCGTTTAACAGTTTTGTTGCTTTGTGGGCAGAAGATGATGATACATTAGCTTGTACGGTGAGACGCGGCAGGGATTTTGTTGGATTTCTTTCCAAGAGAGCTCCTATTTTGTCGAGCTTTTCCTCTGTTAAAATAGTTCGTCTCCTGCGTGATTTCTTGTTAAGAATGGACCCAGTGGTGCAGAACTTCTTTACTAATTTATGTACCCTACTCCTATGGGGAGGGTGGATGCCAGGAAATTTGCGAATGAATCAAAAGAGTTACTCTTTATAAGAAGAATGCTTCGCATAGCACAACACAATGAGTACACGCTGTTCTACTGTATACATCACTCGTTAAACACACGATTACTTCAGTATTCCTACAAAAACTATGCTAGTTTAAAGTGAACACATTGAACATGCTACCAATACCACAGATGTTAATTGCTGTGAAGCAATGGTTATCACTACCGTACTGCATTAGATCATCTTAGCCGGTCATGAAGCAATATATATCTCAGCAAATGAGTCACCCGGCCATGCTATCGCCATCGTGCATGTTCCCCTGACACATGGAGCGAGCTTCTGTTTTACACGTAAATTTCTGTAGGTCACGGCAAAATAAACTTAAAAACATGTTAATTAAACCTCGCTTGTACATAACTTATTTCTTCATAATTCGGTGTTATACATACTCATTTTTGTGTAATGTATTTTATTTGTGCGTAACAAATATAAAATAATGTCGCAGATGTATGCATTTCCACTTATCAAAACACAGGAGAGAAATGCGTACATGTTGGTGACGGGACTTTTGCTGCAAATGTCAGATGGGTGTAGTGCAGGAGTAACGAACATCATGCAAAGTAACCGCGCTGCATTTACGTAGCCTAAATGTGAAATATTATAATACCTACTCCTATTGTTAGTAACAGTTCTAATAATGCTGCAGACTTCCGCATTTCCTATTGCACGTAATGAATTTCATATTGGATACATATTGACGCTGAATGATCACTCTTTCAGATATGTATAATTCCACCTTTAAATCACTAAATGTACACTTCTTCTTCCTCCGCTTTTCCCACATCTGTGGGGTCGCACATGTTAATTTGGCCGTGTTTTATGGCCGGATGCCCTTCCTGACACCACCTAAATATACACTATCACATTTTTTTAAATTTGTAGGACACATTTCATCCCTATTTGGGACATCTCCAGCTACATTGAATTTGCTGTGTAAATTCCAATTGTGGAAATGCGCATATAAAAAATGTACACTATGTTTCATTAAAATTAAATTTTTTAAATTGTCATAGTCTTAAATGACATGTCATTCAGTATATGTGTGAACACAATATATAAATGAAACACTATCTTTGTCATCTAACATGCATTAAAATAGAAGAGAAATACACTCCAAAGATAGAATGTTCAATTAATGTCTTGAGGTCAGCACTGGATATTAAAATATTGTCACTTGATGAAACAGCTGTGAATATATATACTTATGATAGGGGGCGAGGGGTCATGTGCTGGAAAACACCTCTAAGAGTGATATTGAATGGCATTATTCTTGAAGATCCTATTTTGGCAGTAAATAAGAAGGAACCAAATCTGAAGTAAGCTTGAATATAAAAAATTGAAGGTGATGATCCACTGAACATAAAAGAGTGGTCTAAAAAGAAAAGAAAGGAAAAATAAAATGAAAAGGCTGGAAATGAAACTAAATAAACCAGACTGACCCCATTGGATGAGCTGTGCTTTACTACCAAGCTTGGGCTGAACTGAATACTGAGCTGTGACCGCTGTGGAGCCGCCTTGTACCGAGCTCAATAGCTGCAGTCGCTTAAGTGTGGCCATTATCCAGTAATCGGGAGATAGTGGGTTCGAGTCCCACTGTCAGCAGCCCTGAAGATGGTTTTACGTGGCTTCCCATTTTCACACCGGGCAAATGCCGGGGCTGTGCCTTAATTAAGGCCACGGCCGCTTCCTTCCACTTCCTAGGCCTTTCCTATCCCATCGTCGCCATAAGACACATCTGTGTCGGTGCAACGTAAAGCAAATAGGGAAAAAAATGCCGCCTTGTTGAGGGGAGGTGGAAGGGAAGTAGAGGGATGGATTAGTGGGGGGCAAGATAAGAGGAGATCTAGAAGTAGTTTGCGTGTAGGATGTACATTGTTTACTGTCCTGCTTCTTAAAATTTTTGAATAATTCATTGGAAAGAATGGTAGGTTTTTCAGAAATTTCATGATTGTCTTTTATTGAGATAAGTAAAAATGTTTTCATAAATATTTTTTTAAAATGCCTTTGTTTTCTATGCATAGAATGGTGAGATCTTGAGCCAAGAAAGGCAAGGAATGGTTGAAATCTGTTATGTGGGTACTCGTGGCAGAAAATTTATTGTATTTCATATCTCGAAATGTTCTCGATATCGGATACTAAAACGTATTCCAGTCTGGCCTACGTAGCTGGCATCGCATTGGGAACCCTGAAGTCCCACAGAGTTCTGGAATTTCTTATATTATTATTTTTAAAGCTGTATATGTTATAGAATAGAACCAATGCTTGCATATGGTCTACTTATAATCTAAGAGTATTGGGTCTCAAATCTCTAGAATGTGTCGAGCATGATTCTTCAAAAAGTCTCCTTCAAGACTTCTCTATGAACTGACCAGAGAAATATTCCTAATAGAAGACCTCGGACTGAACAGACACCTGCCATCCACCCCTCATGAGATGAAACTCCTTAGACAGAGACGGAGAAAGAAGTCTCGATTCCTTCAGAATTTTACTCTACTGACGCAGTGATAAAACACAACTGGGCCGAACTAAACAAAAACGTACGGAGTGCCCTAGCTTGCTTAGCAATTCATGGATTTCATAATAAGATCTGCACAAAAGCTAGCTTCCATGAACCTTGTTCAAAATGCTTATGTAAACTCGGCGATAGTCACTGCGAACGATACCACTTCACAAGGTGCCCAAAAGGAATTAGGTCCTTGATGGACTCTAGCAAGGAAAACTGAAAAACTATATAATTTTATACATATTTGTGTACTTTACCTTAATAAATAATTATTCCTTCTAAAAGCTATGTTGTAATTTTGTTTGTTGAAAATGTTAGTCATCTGGTAAATATTATTGTTATATAGGCCTTTGCTGGCGGAACCTAGTGTTTACAGTGCACTACATCGCCTGGTATAGGCTAGAGCAATTTTGTTACTTTCATTGATCTGTCTCTGTCTTATACTTGGCTTTGACACTATGAAAGTGACAAAGGTATGAGCGATGCTAGTAATGCCATTCCTTTTGCAGCCAGTCCCTGATATGAATGGTGTTGCTCATAGGGTCAGTTTGTGCATGCATTTCAGTGGGCTTGGCAGACTGATATGTAATAGCAACTTCTGGCTCAGTGAGGAAAGCAACGGGAAACTACCTCACTCCTCATTTCCCTAGTACGCCTCTTCAGTGATGCCTAGGCGATCTATGACAGCTGATGGCGGAGCTGTTGAGGATCCAACCACCCTTCGGGCTGATGACTAAACATACATACATACATACATAGGCTGGTTGGCCACCAAGTGGTATAAGTCCAAAAAACTCCTTTTTTTTTTTTTTTTTTTTTTTTTTTTTTTCAGTAGAACAAATTTAAAGTTTGCAGCTCACTGTAAATTCAGAATTATATTTGTTTTAGTAAATTATGACGACAATCTAAATTTTCAGTCAAGATGTCAGTGTCTATGTTATCGCGATCAGCTTTTAAGCCAGAAAAAAAGAAAAGGATGGTGGCAAGGGGCTATTCAATAGGTTCACCATATCTTTTTCTTTGCTTTCGTGACACTCCTTCGATCAGGGTAAGATGTTTTAAGACTATGTAGAGTCAGACTCATTCACAAGTGCCCAGCCCTGCTTCCAGGATCATGTCCTTTTCTCAAGTCAAGCTCCTCAAATTCAACCATGTCATTCAGGTTTTCTTTATAAAGAACAGATTTTCCATGCACCTGATCATACTTGATATGACACATTTTCAGCCGGTTGCTTTCATTTCCAGCGTGATTTCTTTTCCTCATTGTGACACCCAGAAAGGCCTTTAACTTCCAGAAAATCTGAATGTTGCATTTATTCGTTCTTTGGGCTTCCTGCATTCTGTTGTACCAATTTATTGGTATGTAGTCCGGCTCCATGGCTAAATGGTTAGCGTGCTGGCCTTTGGTCACAGGGGTCCCGGGTTCGATTCCCGGCAGGGTCGGGAATTTTAACCTCAATTGGTTAATTTCGCCGGCACGGGGGCTGGGTGTATGTGTCGTCTTCATCATCATTTCATCCTCATCATGACGCTCAGGTCACCTACGGGTGTCAAATCGAAAGACCTGCATCTGGCGAGCCGAACTTGTCCTCGGACACTCCCGGCACTAAAAGCCATACGCCATTTCATTTCATTGGTGTGTAAATCGTTCTCTTTCTACTAGCAGTTTTAAGACACCCAGAATCACCATCATTGGGCAATTACGAATGTCCTGAACCCAAACATTTTTGTTCTCTGGTTTTGATGCCATTATCATTGGACAGAACAAAACGCAGAAGTGCAAGGGCTACATTCAAATTTTGATTTTATCCAGTGCAAGAATTGGACCAAATCACAGTATGTATATCTGGTTTTAAAGATGACACCGTCTTGAAATGAGTCAGCAAGGATGAGGCAATCTCCGGAGAGCTCCGAGATGTAGTCGTTTCATCCCAACAATACAAGCATTCCATTTTGCTTTTTGTGTCATGAATACCAAAATTATAACTGTCAGTATTGGAAATGGAAGAGCCCTCTGAAGATCAATGGATACCATATACATTTCAGGATTAGAATTGAAAGAATCTGTCTTCATAATTCACAGGCTTTCACAGTATTGCTTAAATGTGGTTCATGGTTTGCCTTCAGCATCACTTTTTCTTCCACTGTGAGTGTTGTATCCATTTTCTTGATTTTGTAAGTTTCAGAACCTTTAGACATATCTTTTCTTGCTTTCTGGAAGTTTAAGTTGAACTTAGTATTAAATGTGTGTCCAAAGTAACTTTCCTTCACCAACTCCCTATTTCCCTTAAGGCATGCTTCTTTATAAAAATCATACATCTTTTGACTTCTGTTTACAGTAATCATGTCGGGTGTAATGGTATTCAGTAACAGGAAAAATGTTTATACAGGGTCTCCTGTATAAACTAAGAACAAACGCACACGTGTTTGTACTCTGCACTTCGGCAGTTTCTTCAGCCGAATTTATGTTGCACGTGGCCGCGCTGCTTTAAGTGCGAATACAATCTTACCTGGCTGACGCAAGCAAGTTCTGCCATTGTAATATTTCTGATTTCATTGTTAATGGTTTCTTTCAGTTCCTCCAATGTGTGAGGATTTGTTCGATACACTTTATTTTTGTTTACCCCACAAGTAAAAATCACACGCTGTTAAATCTGGGGAACGAGGGAGAAGTAGACCTAGCACTGATCACTCTGTCTGCAAACACTTCAGAGATTGTAAGAAGGAAATCTGCAGTATGAGGAGGGGCTGAATCTTGTTGAAACCACCCACTCGATTTTTCTTCTTCCATCAACTGATGGAAGAACAGCACCGAAGTGTCGAGCTTGGTACACCTCTGCATTTACTGTCATCTCAAAAAAAAAAAAAAAAAGGCGGCCTAGTTATTAGTCTTGTACTAACAGCACACCAAAAACCAATCTTCCTATAATAATGGACTTCATAAACACCATTAGCATTTTCTGCATACCAATAGCAAGAGTTTTGACTGTTCACACAACCTTTAAGATGAATCCAGGCCTCATCCGAAAAGAACACCAGCTGCAGGTCAAATAAATGATCATTCAGTGATGAAAGATACCACTCACAATATCTCACTCTTGTGGCTGGATCAGCAGGTTTTAAACAGTGGCCCTGTTTAAACCTTTACGGTTTGATGTGCAACAGCTTTGTGTGCAGAAGAAACCGAAACCTGTACTTGTGCTAATTTTGCGAGTGATTGATTCGGTGACCGGTCAAGATTCGCACCAATGTCGTCTAGCTTTTTCTCTGTTAAAACTGTTCATGTGTGTGTATGTTTTTATTGAGCACTGAGCCAGTACTTTGTTTCATTTACAATTACGTGAATCTGTGCTCGTGAAGGTGACACTTCACCAGGAAAATGCTGAACAAATGCATCGTGTACATATCAAGCCGACTCGTTCTTAAAATAACGTTTACATACAAAAATATTGTACAGTGTTGCAATGATAACTGTCTCACCATGTTAACGGCTGAGATTCAGACTGGTGACTGATGCTTGTGAAGTCAAACACATCCACGCTGCTTGCAAGGTCAAGAACCATGCGCGCACCTCCAATACTGCAGTTTACGTATCAGAGAGCAAAAATGCCACTTGGACGGTCTTAGTTTATATGGGAGACCCTGTGTGCTGTTATGTGAAAGTATTTTATCTGGATCTATCCTACTTGGATTAGGCTTGCATCCTCTTTAAGTCCCCACCAGGAGCTCTGCTTTCTCCATAGTTCTTCAAAGCTTGTTTCAGTCTCCCATCACTCACTGAAAAAGTGTGAAGAAAATATTGTTTGTACGTTTCAGAAGTCCTCAAGCCCACATGGAGGTAAAATTTGTTGAGAGTATTATTAGGCGGATGACTACAGTCACAAGCGCGGTGCCTTGCAACAACTACAGCCTGAACGAGCCCACACAGATAAGCATTTTGTTTACCAAGGTCCCCCATTTTCCAAAACATATTTCATTCATCTTCTGTAAGCTTGTGGAAACACTTATGGTGTGCGCAGTTCACATTACGGAATATTTTAAATAGTACGAGTCTATCTGAATGATCCTTGTATGAGTCGCTACTGTTGTGCAACATTTTTGCGACCTTACGTTGATCTCCTTTAACATTTTTAGCCTTTTTCATCTGTCAAACTCCAGCAGTCCCATCCATATTTTTTACGCTCTTTAACACGCACACCATGTTTATTTTACAGTCTTGAACAACATACAACTAATATGAATGTTTCACATACGACAGAACACGGAGCACGCAAGTAAACAGGGTTACCAGGCAGCGACAGCAGACTTGACTGGCGCGAGCATTTGGATGGACACCACTTGACTGCCAACGCGCTCGGCAGTTCAGTTTATTGTAATAACATTCAGCACTATCTGCGCGCACACTACTGAACTAGGACTCCCACAGCACTTATTGGATACATAGAACAATAGGTGTAGTAATAGGTGGTACGAGTCCATTTTTGTGACTTACACCATTTGGTGGCCAACCTGCCCATACATGAAAGAGAGGAAGATTTTTCATTTTTAGGTTCCCTAATAAGCGTGCTAGAGGGTTCATTTTTTATTTTATTAATGATTCTGTCAACATAACATCTTATATAACCATTGTTGACTGCAGTTGAATAAATGGTACTGACTTCTTTCTTAAAATTATTGTGAGAAAGGGTAAGGTTAAACGGTCTGTATACCAGACTGAAAAATTAGCTCAAAATATTCAAGGACAGAATGCTCTCATTTCTTGTAACATTAAGATCCAGGTAGTTAAGTGACCTAATAGTTTTGGACTGATGTAAACTTTATGAACGAATCTAAAGAATTAAGTTGCTCCAAAATCAGAAATATTAGGAACCTGTTAACAAATTATTACAAAAATATTAACAACATATCTCACCTAAAAGAAAATCCCTTTAATGTTGTTAATGATTCTAGTCTTTTCTAAGTTATCAACACAAATATCGGCTAGAATTCCAGAAGCTGGTGCCTGGCGCCCGTGGAAAGACCCTTTTGCTGGTAAATGAAGTTATTAAACGAGGAAAAAAATTATTAGAAAGAACAAATTCGAAGATGGTCCTAAATTCTTTGATTACTTGTCTGCTTAGTTTACTGTGATTCAAGAGATTTTCTTTGATTAAATTGATAGTACTTGTTATGAGGACACTACAGTACATGTTAAGAATATCAAGAGTGTAATGAATGTGTAATTTAAATTTTTTTGCAATATTGCAAAACTTAACAGAATTTTTGATGTTTTATTAGTGAAAGTGTATTTTTTTTTTAAAGAAAGCTATGGATAAATTGAGAAATTTTACAAGTAGGACTATTCTTAAAGTGAATTATGGATCTTTATGAATTTTGGGCAAGGCTCTGGCTGTTGGGAGCTCCACAGCAGTCACAGCTCAGTGTTCAGTCCAGCACAGGCTTAGCAGTAAAGCACAGTTCATCCAACATGGGCAGTGGGGAGTAAGTAGTTAATTTTCACATCATCTGGTTTATTCAGTTTCATTTGCAGTTTTTTCATTTTAATTTTTCTTTTTAGACTCTGCTCTTATGTCTGGTGGATCATCACCTACAAATGTTCATGTTCAAGCTTACTTCAAATTTGGTTCCTTCTTATTTATTGCTGCAGTAGGATCTTCAAGAATAATACAGATCAATATCACTCTTTGAGGGGTGTTCCCCAGCACATTTGACTCCTCTAATCATAAGTATATATACACCGTATATTCACAGCTGCTTCAGTTGACAATATTTTAACAGCCAGTGATGACCTTGTGTCATTAATTGAACATTCTAACTTTGGAGTGTATATCTCTTTTATTTTAATGTGTGTCAGATGAAAAAGATTGTGTTTCATTTCTAAATTGTATTCACGCATATATGCAGTGTCGTTTAAACAACAGTGAATTATGACAATTTAAATCTTATTTTAATGCAACACAGTGTACTGTTTTGTATGTAGGTTTTCATCATTGGAATTTACATGGCAAATTCAGTGTATTTGAAGATGTCCCAAATAGGGATGAAACATGTCGTTTGTATATTTTTAGTGATTTGATAAATCATAATTTGTTTTGAAAATGTGGAATTATACATCTCTAAAAGTGTGATGTATTTCCTGTTGTTACCGAAACACGAATGGGTTTCAAATGCGATACATTAGAGTTGGCATTGTTGGCAGCGGGACTTCAGATGTCGAGGGGTGCAGTATGGTGGTGTAGCAAAGGTCATGGCGGGCAACCAGATGGCATAAAGCTAAAGTAAAAAGATTACGATACGTGTTTGGGACATAGGACACACTATCGTTTTAACTGTAAGCAGGATATGAATACTAGACACAGCTGGCTGTTAGTTGGCGATAGAGAACTGAAAGAGGAAATGATACATGCTGGCAAAACACGAGCCGTCAACAACGAAGGAAAAAAGCTCTCTCTATATGGTTTCAGCAAAAAACCCACTGCAACTCTCCAGTTCAGTGGTGATATGTTGAAAGCTAAATCAATATACCGGTAGTTGAAATGATGAACATCACTGAAAATTTTAAGGCCTCGTCAGGTTGGCTGAATGGATTTAAAGATCGTCATGTAATCTTGGGAGGAACAGTTTGTGGTGAGTGCAAGTTTGTGGGTGAAATTTCAGTGCTGCACTGAAAAGAAGGGATTCTACCAGAAATCACAAGAGAAATCAGCCTCAGAACATTTACAACTGTGATGAGAGTGGCATATTCTACAATCTATTTCCATGTAAAACACTACCTGACAAGGCAACTGTCCATACTGTCATATCGAAATTGACAATGAAATTTGGTAGAGAGGATGAGGGGTCCATAAGAAAGCAATGTACAAAAATTCAGCTGCCATTTCGATCTGAAAGGTCCTCAAATCTATACAGAAATGTCTAAAAGAATTGCACGCATTAGCGTATAGCTTGACGTGGACAACCCTTGTGACCAGATGAAGCGACCGGGTTACCTTGAGCTTACTGCAGTAGCAGGTTGACACATGTTCCTTTGAAAGACCAATCATGAATCCGGCTAATGTTCTGGAGTATGCTTTACGTTATTTCTGTGAAAAAGGTTTCTTCTCTTTTCGTGAAATAACTTTGGAAGAAATCATCCCATAGGTGCCAGCATTGTCTCGGGAGTGATGTCTGGAGAGAAATAGTGAGTGGAAGCAGCAACACCTCATCTGCATTATCTGAAAGAGAAGGCAGCACACCATTGCCGGGAAAAAAAGATGTGTTACGGATCCGATTTTGAGCCCCAAGTTTGATTCCCGTCAATCCAGTGAAGAGACTGCAGTCACCTAGCAAATTTACTAGTTCAAGCTATGCTTCCAGTCCACAGAAGAAAGTGAAAATAACTGTAGATCTTACGTACAAGAGAAAAGCTATAAATTTATGGTTAAAGAAGCGGCTTTCATTAACCACTATTCGCAAACCTTGTCCTAAGGTGACGTCAGTACGACAGCTGTACAGGTGGAAGAACCAGTTAGAATCTACATCAGTAAGCCGCATTGAACACAGGAAATTGATGCGTACAAAATTATTTTCTCGCTTTACAGAAGCAAGAAGACTGAAGCGAAATGTATGCGATGAAGACCTGGGATTGTGGGCCTTCGAAATTTTAATGGGGAAAACTAATTTCAGCACAAGTGCTAGTTGGTTGAGTCATTTTAGGAAAAAGTACAGAATGAAAAGTAGAAAAATTATGGAATTTGTATCCCATACACATCTGCAAGAAGACGACGAAAAAGATAAGTCTCAAAGAAATTTGTGGAGGCAGCTACAGAATGATTTGTAGACTACACCCCTTCTTCAATATGCAATACTGATCTGAGTTGTTTCATGCACAAAATGAAAGTGAAAAGGACTCTATCGTTTGTTGGTGAGAAATATACAGGAACAGTTGCTCAATCAGTTAGTGCACTCACCCATTCATACACAGTTATGCCTGCAATTAGTATGGCTGGTACTCTTTTCCCAAAATTATTCATTGCACTATAGGAGGCAACTGGAACTTTCAGTCAGGGAGTTTCCGAAGAAATGTTTCATGCCAGAAATATAATTGTAACAGCCACAAAATCCAGGAAAATGGGAAAAAGGAATTAAACTATTTGGTTTAAAGAATCCTTCTTCCCATTTGTGGAAGAGAAGTGTTTGCCTCTGCTAGATTCCTGGACTACTTATAATGATAAGAGCTGTCTTGAAGACATTCCTCTGGGCAACAGTATGGAAATTCTCCAGATTCCTCCCGGCACTACAGGAAAAATACAGTGTTTGGACAAGTTTTTCTTCCGTCAGTGGAAGGCTTAGTATCGCTGCTTAAGAGACATCGTGCCGACTTATGAAGACATTCAGTTTGATGTTTATCAGAAAAAACAGCATACTGAAAACGCAGTCCTTCATTCATTTTCAATTTTCTTCCCCATGGTTCAACGACATGATTAAATATTCGTGGTTTGCAACCAAATATACAACTGAGAGACCTCCCGAGTTCGAAATGCCTGCGAAATATTGCCTTCAAACCAGTAAAGGACAATGTGGCCCCCAAGTGCATATTCGTTGTGCATGGTGCCAAAAATATTTGTGTTTTTATCATGCGATTAACGCACCTTATTTATGTTTCACATTCATTCCGGAACAATAAAGTGACCTTAGCGCGTGGCAGACTGCCAGTTCATTATCTCTCTCCAGCACAGCTGTAACTCCACTCCGCTGTGTGCTGCGCGAGCCAGCAAGAAGCAAGGGTTTTCCAGTAAGCTCCGTTGTTACATGGATTTTGTATCAAGATTTCGAAACCTTCCAGTCCAAAATGGCAGCTAAATATTTGTACGTCACTATTTCATGGGTCCCCTCATCGTCTCTGTGAAATTTCATTATCGATTTGGATATGACAGTATGGACAGTTCCCTTGTGAGAAGGGTGACTCATGCCTTTTTTCTTGTCTTTTTTTTTTTTTTCACTAAGACCGTGGCGCAATATACGTGATCAAATCCAAGAATTACAGTGTCTTCCTATTTTTTATTTCTAAAAGTTGGCAAGTATGGGCATATGGTCCATTGTCATTGAAGAAGGCAAATAAATGAAGGGGCAAAAAGGTGGAGTAGTTCCTTAAGTGTGTAAGACGACTAATATGAAGCAGAGAAGTGCAAACAGATTCTATATAACTATGTTCTCATACTGACTTGTGCATTAGAGGAATGGGTAATTAAGGATAGAGATAAAAGTAGGATACAAATTTTTGTGATGGAGTTCTTTGGAAGTAGGATTGGAGTGACAAGATTAGACAGATGGAGGATAGAGGGAGGGAGGGAGAGAGAGAGAGAAGCTATGGCCAGTTGTCAAAAGCCATACACAATTAGTAACGGACCTTTCAAGTATTCATCAAGGTATCTTTTTGGGATACCTTCTCTTAGATTAAAAAAATCTGTTCTTTGGACATATAACTGTCCTGTTCTTAAGTATAGTCATTTAGGATACATAAACCTGCCCCCCTCCTTTTCACATCATCAGTTGAAATATGTGTGGGTATCTTGTGCTACAGGCTAAACATCTGGTTATGTCCAGAATTTTTGCTAGCATTGTATTTAAGAATGCTCATAGCATTGAAAATGATGTTGAAAGATAGGAGTAGTCAGTACTTATGACAGCTTGGGAATTAACATTTGAAGACTTGTTCACCTCTTACTATATTTCTACTCTGGTTAGGTGGGAAGGGGATACACCCTGAAGTATGTATGTTAATTTAGACCTGCTGATAACATGCATGCTGGGAGGTCATGCTACAAGACAGTCATAACCAGTATTAAGACTAAAATTTGCTACTGCTTCTTTCATTGATTAACTTCCATTGATTTCTCAAGTGGATCCTATATTTTGCAATTGTTGGTGGTTCGATAATGCAATGGTGTCTTAGTTGAATTTTCATCCTGCTTGGAGCTCATTTGGATCCCCTTCTCTTGACAGTCACAAAGTTGGTGGTGATAGCGTAGTCTGAAGTATGGCTCCTTTGTTTGCCAGCAGGTCAGCTGTTTCATTTTCAGTCGGTCTTACACAAGAGCTTACTGTCGTCACATTTTATCTATGCCACTGTGTGACCATTGTATTTCTAAGAAAGTGAACGGTCTAGTTCCTCTCAGTGCTTCTGTTCCTATTCATATTATATTCCTCCGCATTGTAGGGCTTGGAAATAGGAATACAACTGCTGCCACCAGGCGAGTTGGCCATGCGAGTAGGGGAAAGCAGCTGTGAGCTCGCATCCGGGAGATAGTGGGTTTGAACCCCACTGTCAGCAGCCCTGAAGATGGTTTTCCGTGGTTTCCGATTTTCACTCCAGGCAAATGCTGGGGCTGTACCTTAAGGCCACGACCGCTTCCTTCCCATTCCTAAGCCTTTCCTGTCCCATCGTCGCCATAAGACCTATCTGTGTCGGTGCGACGTAAAGCAAATAGCAAGAAAAAGTAACAACTGCTGCCTTGTTTACTTCTCAGATTTATCATCTCTCTTGTTTCTTTTACTGCATGAGAAATAAAGGTGGTCCAATTCAGTAGCCTGAATTACAGCTTTGCAATGAACAAGGAAGATAGCTTTCTGGAAAGCCGTCTGCAGGGAAGTTATTACAATGCCTTAATTATAGGTTTATTTCCCCACCAAAACTGGTTGTGCTGTTTCCACTTGAAACTTAGTAAGGGAATAGTTCTGAGAGGATTTTTGCTCCTTTTCTTTCTGAATTTATTCCTGATCCATCGGGTAAATCATCAAGAAATAGTCTGTGTGTTCCCTCTTCCCGTGTTGACATGTGATTGTGATTATCCTGTTGTGTGTTCCTTTTCATGTTCCAGTCTTTCTATACCTGTTTTTTATCATACCATTCCAACATAAAAGACTGAAGATTCATCAAGATTACCCCCCTCAATGAATGTAGATGCTCATCGTCCCAATGAAGCTGGAAGGCAATCATGAGCTTGTCAAGGGCTGAGAAAAAATTAATGTAGAGGAACTGGGATTGATAAGGAGAGAGAGTGTATGATGACCTGGAGTTTCTCCTCTTTTTGTTACCCCCACACACACTTTCGATGCTGACCTGTCATTGTGTTTTCCTTTATTTTTATTTTTTTTGTTTTTTATTACTATATATTGGTACTTGGAATAATGCTATACATGGGAGGATATTTGAGGATGGTGGTGAATTTCTGAAGTGAAACATAGTTCCAAGGCCCATGCAGACGGGTAATGTGGAGACTTACAGGATCTCATAGTGGAAAAATGCCAATTTGGACTACCATCTAGAGGACTTCTGGAAAAGGAATGAGGATAATCAAATGTTTCTATATGTTAGAAACAAGAAAATTTCTTAATCTCAACCTAGTTGCTCTCTCGTTTTGATGTTTGGCCAAGGTTTTGAAGGTACTTTCTTGATGTCATGATTTTTTGGGGGAAAATTCCAACCCAGGATCCACCATCTGGGTTGGAAAGCTAGAAGCTAACAAGCTGCTCTAATCATGGCCCCTACCCTGATGTGTCAGATTTGAAATATCAATCAAATAATCCATTTTGAAAAGTGTTACCAGAAGTGTTTCTCCAAATTTATATGTACAAGGAGATTTTTTATAAAACCAACCTAGTATTTTGCTGTTAATTAATATTAATGGATTAAGTTGAAATGGTTAATGTTGCAAGAGTTCATGTGAGACATGTTTCCATCCCTGAAGGTGCTGTAAATTATCACCCTCTGCCACGGTGCACATTTTGAAACGGCACATCCTGTTTAGTTGCTTGCGATACAACATCGCATGGATTAGCATTTTTATTTCTCTAGTGATGATGTCCTCTAGCTCATGAGAATTGTTCTGGTTGGTATACGGCAGGTTCCCCATCTTTGTGAAAATAGCTTTGTGTTAGTTACACACCATCAAATTGCTCCACAAACTCTGTGAATTAAGGGTTATGAACTTCATGTTGTTGGTCCGTATTGAACTGAGATAACATACAAATTGTACACAGGAGAGTTTTCCACCTATTCAGTACTAAGTTGTATTTACAATGTTATTTTCATTACATGGGACTAGTTTCAACCCTACTTTCTTCTCAAGAAAAATTCAAAAACTTCACATTCTGCACAATTCCAACAATCAACTATGCAGCCCTACCAACATAGCTGGGTTACTTAATACACCAAGTACCAAATTCTCCGCTTAAGCTGATACATTGTATAGTCGACTCTTCTTCTAGAGAGTATCACCTTCACATTTTGTTACTCAGACATTGTACATACAGTACTTGTATATTTTTATATATGTGTCAGTTTACATTGTGTTCATTCCTAGTACCATAGCACTCGGTCCACAACCGTTATGTATTACCAGGACCTACTGAATTCCATGAGAGTAAAATTATACTAAAAAATTTTAACCTACAACACAGAGCACCTCATTTGTACTTTTATTCCAGACTTTTTAACATGTTTAGTGTACTTATATTATTTATTGCTCCCCTATGTCACACGTAATATTTCACTTTCATTTGCAACATTTTGAGCACCATAGCCCTTGCCTAATTCAACCACACTTCATATTGTAAATTATATTTTCATAAGATTCTCACTGCTTAGAAACATGTTTTAGGATTTCGCCAAATATTTTGTATGTTTAATATGGCTGACGATGACTCCGAGTAGGGTTGAAACTAGTCCCATATAAAGTAAATAACAATGTAAATACAACTTATTATTGAATAGGTGGAAAACTCTCCTGTGTATAATTTATATGTTAAATGTGTGAATGTCCTTATGTAAGCAGTAGTGTTAGCTGTATTCCAGAAAAGAGTTGGTCCAGCATTTCTTAAACTAGGATATATGGTACATAATACTCCTAATTCTACTTGGTGTAGTTGAAATTCATGTATCTAATGTGCATTTTCTGCAGCCCAGTGCTTCACATTCTGAGTGTTGATTTATCTCAACAAATTAAACTGCATTGGGAGATCGTAGTTTACTGACGAAACTGAATTGTCTTTGCTGTACAAGGTTCCTTTAATTGCTGCTCTGGTATTATTTTGAGCAGCTTAAGTTTTTTCTCATGTCGTTTGGCGTGATAAAACGTTTTCTTTCCTGGGACTATTCTCAAAGGCCTACCCTGTGAAACATGTGACCTTGTAACCGTACAACAGGGTTACAGATTCCATTCAGTATTATTATTATTATTATTATTATTATTATTATTATTATTATTATTAATCTGATTCATGAGATTTTATATTCTGTTTCTCATCATTTAGACTGTAATAATTAGGTATCACGCATATTATTGTATTTAATCATAGGCTAAGTGAATTTTGTTTGTAAATTATTCTGTATATTAATAAGTGAGATTTGTTGGTTTCAAATAGTCATGTTGTGGCTTGTAGCTCTGGCCAGATGAGCTGGCATAGTATTTCGCAATCGAGGCTATGTTTAACCAAGAATGTATTGAGCAGGTAGGTTTCCCGCTGACACGTGCAAGGTAGTCATCCGTAGTCCGTGTGGGCAAGCTTATACGACTCAAGTCTGATGACATCAGTGCGTGGGCACGTGATTTCGACCAAGTGTCTGTATTCGCCAGCTACGGTATGTTGAGGTGGAAGGGATGACCAGAGAGTAGGGAGAGGAGTGGTCATCACGAGGTTATAAAAGTCGATGCAACGGTGGTGTGATCTATCAAATGGATGGAAGAAGTGATGGTCAGTGGTCTTAGAGTGGTGGTCAGAGCCAAGAGGTGTGTTTGAAGAGGTTTTGGAATCATCGAAGAGGTCTACGAGTGGTGGTTGTATCCAAGTAGAGACTGGTACTATGCTGATAGTGAAACATCGTTACTTGTGAGGATGGACTTCACAAGGTGTTTCAATAATATTTTCCTATTTATTACAATCTATTAAGTGAACGTAACTACATTGGAGCTTACTACACTTGTACGGGGAATGTAGTTCAACTCCCGGTTACATAAGAAGATAACAGCAGACGGCTCCCGACTTCAGCTCATTGTTTTTTCCAGGAATTTCAAGTTCAACAGCGGTGTGAGCAGACATCAGGTAATTAAAGCATAAGACATGTTATGCATTAATAACATGAAGAAGAATGAAATCAGCGGCGATATCATATTTCACTTCAAGTTCATGCCATTAAATTTAAATTTTCTCTTTGATTGTAACAGCAAATCTCACAATATATATTTTTTGTTAAATTAAAATACGTCAATGCTTGTCCATTTTGACGTAAATTATAGTCATAAACTCAGTTTTATTTTAATTATGATAAGTGATTCTATTTCCAAGTACAATCTTCAATTGTGGAAATGCAACCGTAATCTAATATTGTCCTGATCCATATCCCTGTATATTGCCAGATGTGTGAGTTTATCACCTCCCGCCTTGAGATAATTGAGATAAGAGGTATGCTTTACCGAATTTTTTTTTTAAAAAGCAACTGGCGATCAAACAAATATGTATATTGTGTGAAAGAGATGAAGGTATAAGAATAGTGGTTGGAGTAGCCACAACGTGTCGCCTGCAACGTGGGACTCGAAAGGTTCAAAAAAGTGATTCTGAGTAGCAATATACATGGATCAGTTCTTTTAATGAGTACGCACATGTTAAATTCACCGAGTAATGTTAGGAAGGTCATTTTATTGAATTTTGCATTTACGGGGTAATGTCAGAGGAAGTGCAAGGGGAAATAGCTTGAGATCGCGAAAAATTAGTAGGAAACCGAAGATGGACAAGGATAGCAATATGCAGTCAGGTGATGAGGCTGAGGTTATTGTGTCCAAGGAAATCCAAGGTGGTAACATGAATAGGAAGTTCGTGACTAAGATGGGACCTGTTGAAAGCCAGAAAATTGTAGAAACTGAGGAAAACGCTGTCGCAAGATCAAAGTAAAGGGGAGATTGACCTTGGTTTATTCAATTTGCTGGTGTCCAAAATGACTGAGCAGAATAATAATATGAGTGAGAAAAGTGAATTTCAGAATAATATGAGAGAAAATTGAAGCTCAGGGTATTAGTATTAATAAGAAGATCGATGATGTTAGTAATAAGATAGATCATAAGGTGTTAGAGATAAGTAAGCAAATTAATAATTTAGAATGTAAGGTAAACAGAGTGTAGTGACATCAGATCTGAGATGGAATTGGATCGGAGCAATCTCCATACGGAAATTGAGCAAGTTAGTGAGACGTGCATCAAACAAGGGCATACGATTGATGAATTAGGCGCCATGATCGAGTCGAATAAGGGAGAAATCAATGAGTTAGTGGAAGAAAGTTTTGAAAAGATAACGAATACAGTGGGGCAAGAAACTAGGAAATGTATTAGTAGTGTAGAACATGTGGAAAGGAAACTTGGAGAAGTAGGGGATCTAGGGAGTGAGCAGAAATCATTATCACAGAAGGTGAGAGAATCGGAAGAAAAGTTACAGGAGAAATTAAGAAAATTTCAAGAAAAGACTGAGGAAACAGTGGAAGAAAAATTTCTGAGTTGCCAGCGAGTACTCCAGCAAGAAGTGCTTGATAGTAAGAATGTACGTGAGAATTGTAACGAATGGTTTAATGACTAGAGATCATGATATACCTAATTTTTCTGGGAAAGAATTCAACCCGATGGAATTTATGAGAGTAATAGAGAAGAAATTTGCTGTTCAATTAAGAGACAATACTATTCGCTGGGAAACTGTATTGGAGATCTTATCTAATGTTTTGGTTTCAGGTGTATAAAAGCTCGATGTCTAGTCTAACTGAATTTAAGGAGAAATTCATAGCTAAATTTTAGAGTGAAGGTGTTCAGAGTAGAGAGAGAGAGTAATGTTTGGCAGGTTTAATTCTAACGAGGGTGTTAGAATGATAGAATTTCTTTGGCTCATGATTTGGTGCGGAGAAATTTAGAATGTATTGGACATGGGGCTGATATCGTTAGACTTATGGCAAAGCACTATCCTGATAGAATAAGAGAAGCTGTTTGTATGCAAAGAGTGGAGACTATTAAGGAAATTTTGTTGGAAAGTTTCGATGCTTTAGGTAGTAGCCTTACTACAGTAGGACACAAAATAGGAATGTTGAAGGAAGGGGTAACCAATCTAATAATCAGGACAGGCCTATAAATAATCATAACTACAGGAGAGACCTAATAATAATTTCCACAGGGAGAGAAATTATCAAAATAGTTCGGAACATTTCAGGACTGGAAGGCGTGATTATCGAAATCAACCAGAAACTGGGAGGCGAGAGAATACAGGCCATAATAATAATGAAGCTAGAGGTAATAGGCAACAGGGGAGGCCGACTGAGGTGTGTAACCAACACGTCGTAACCGAACCTAGTAATTTCAAAGCGCAACGGGCTGTATAAACAGGTCACTGAGACAGTCCGTAAATTGTGAGTTCACGTATAAGGTAGATAAGTCGGTTAATGTCGACCAGCCTATAGTTGTAAGTGAACATGATTGTGACCTAAGTAGCAATAATTCAAATGTTTTAACTGACGACTTAATCGTAGACAATAAATGTTATAAGTGTAATTTAAATTTAGATATAAGGCAAGATTTGTTAAGTGATCTAATATTATGTAATGAGGATAATTTAAGTAGTGTTACTGTTGCACCGACGATTGAACTGCTGATATGGGGCAGGAAGGTTAAGATTTTGTTGGACTCTGGTAGTGAGAAGTCATGCATTAATTCCAAGCTGTATGAGGAAGTTTTGAGAGAGAAGTATGAGGTGGCGGAAATTCCAGTAAGGAATACGTAAACAGCTGTTGGAAACAAGTCACAGAGGGTGAATAAACAAATAGCTGCCCCCATTAACATAAGTGGAGAATGTATTTTCCAGTCATGTTTAGTTGTACCCAATTTAGTTTATGCCGTTATTTTAGATACCGACTGGTTAACGTGTCACAAGGCTAAATTAAATGTTGATATGTGTAATGTCAATCTTATTTGGGGAAAGAGTAGCAGGGAAGTCATGTTACCATATGATGATGTTTCAGAAATTAGTGCGAATAAAGTGTGTTCTAGTACGGAAGGGTCTTCTGAAATTCCTAATATTAGGAAAAATATTGATGTCTGCCATGTGTCTGTACAGAGATTCTAGAGATGAATTGTATGGGACAGTGGAGAAATGCAATTTAGCGGAAAGTCAGAAGGACGAATTGTGTGAATTGTTGATATCACATTGTGATGTTTTTAGTGACCGGCCTGGTAGAACACATCTTTACGAACACAAATTTAATGTTCTTGATAACTCAACTTTTGTAGGACCGAAATATCCCATTCCGTTGAAATACGCTAGCACTGTTGAAGAGCAGATTGACATTATGCTAGATTATAATATAATTGAACCAGCATGTAGTCCTAATTTGAATCCACTTGTAATTATACCTAAGAAAGATAACACGGTAAGACTGTGCATTGATGTCAGATTAATGAATATGATAATCGAAGCCGATCAGCAAAGGGCGGAGACGGTAGAGGAACTTATTCAACGTTTTGAAGGTAGAAAATGTTTTTTTACTTTTGATTTGTCTTCATCTTTCTGGTAGATTCCACTTAGAGAAAGCGACCGTCCACTTACTGCTTTTGCATACAAGAATTGCTTGTATCAGTTCGCCAGGGTGCCTTTTGGGACCCGTACTTCATCCAAAGCGTTAATTAGGGCCATGAGTAAAGTATTAGGGAGGGACACGGATATTTTTGTGACCAAGTACATAGACGACATTGTAATAGCATCCCACACGTTTGAAGAACACATGAAACACTTACAGATTGTTCTACATAAAATCAGGGAAGGGAGATTTACATTAAAACTGGGTAAATCGACATTGTGTTCACAACAGATTACATTTTTGAGACACGCTGTATCTGAACAGGGGGTAAAACCGGAACAGACGAGATTAGACAAGATAAACAACACTCCTAATTCACGTAATGTTAAACAATTTAAATCTTTTTGTGGGTAAATATTCTGCGCTGTTAGAGCCGTTTTGTGAGCTATTGAAAGGAGGTGCGAAGTGGAAGTGGAGGGAAGAACATGATGCGGCTTTCCAGAAGTTGAAGGACGGATTTAATGAAACAGTTATGTTGAGATATCCAGTGCCAGATCGTGAATTTATTCTCATGACTGATGGTTCAGAGAAGGGAGTTGCTGGATGTTTATGTCAGGGAGATGATAACGGCAATTTAGGCATCGTTTCCTTGGCAAGTCGTGGGCTCGGTATGGCAGAAAAGAGATATACGATTACTGAGATTGAATTTCTTGCAATCATGTATTCATTAAGTAAGTTTAGAATGTATGTTTTATGTAATAAATTCGAGATATGGACTGACCACCAGGCCTTGATGTTCTTACATACTTACAAACTAGCTAGTAATCATATGACTCGTTGGATTTTAGCCATGCGTGAATATGATTTTAAGATACATCATATTAAAGGGAAAGATAATGTTATGGCTGACTTTCTTAGCAGGCATTTCCCTAAGAAGGAAAATACTGTCTCTTTAGAGCTAAAAGAAGGTATTTTGATTTGTGTTGGCTCGATGACTGATAATACAGCAGAAAGGGATAGACTTCGTTATCTGTTGGCCGAGCAGGAAAGAGAAGAAGAGTTGGCGGGACTGTTGACCTCTCTTACGTATAAGTTATGTAATGGTTTTCTCACTAGGAAATGTTATTTTGGGCAGTTCAAAGTATGTGTACCTAAAGCCCTGCAAGAGGATATGATTTGGTTTTATCATAATAAGCTGGGTCATTTTTGGAGCAAATAAGGTCTTATATGCTATTCAGGGTAACTTTGTGTGGAGAAATATGGGAAGGCATGTGAGGAAAATACTCGCTACATGTGATCTCTGCCAACGCTCTAAGGACCTGACTAGACTTCTAGAAGGGCCCAGGCAGGCTGTTATTGTTGACAGACCCGGGAAGCTTATTAGTGTTGATCTGTTTGGACCTTTAGTTAAATCCCGATGTGGTTGCCAATTTGTATTTGTCTTGATTGATGCCTTCAGCATATATGTCAAGATGTACCCATTGAGGAAAGCTACAGGGAGGGGTTGTCTAAAACAGAATATTATTTGATCATGGGAGGCAGTTTATTTCGAAGATCTGGAATACCAAACTAAATGAACTGGGGATCAAAACTATATTTTCATCGGTACGTTGCCCGCAAAGCAATATGGTTGAAAGAACGATGCGTGAAATAGGACGTATATTTAGGGCATATATGCATGACAAACACAACTCGTAGTTTTCACAGTTGGGTAATGTCGAACGTTGGTGTAACATCACGTTGCACGAGTCCACTGGATTTACGCCCTATGAAATTCATCACGGCTTGGTGACAAGGTTTTACTCAGAGTGCCACTGCCGTCATCAGCTGAAGCTGGTCAATTTTCTAAGTTTTTCTTGTTATATCAGGGATACTTCACCGTAGTAAAACGGATTGGGAAATTTGCTTATTCATTAGAAGACAAGGAAGGAAAGATCGTAGGCACATACAATATAAGAAATCTTAAGAAATATATCATGTGAGTTTGTTGATTAATTCGCATTACTATGTTAATTCACCATGTTTTATGAAACTGACATTGCGAACAGGACTTCAGTGAAATTAGCGTGTGTTGTGATATTAAGTGAAACACGGCAGTGCAATAAATTCCAGTGCTTGGAGAAAGTGTGTATAATGAAATGTCTACGAGAATTACTTTTGGACACTAAATGAACGTTTGAAACGACCGAAGTGAAAAAGAAATGTAATCTCTGTATATAAATAATACTGTATAATCAATGTGAAAATGATATTTGATCTATGTTTTATATGTGTAACAATGAACATCCAGATCGATGATACTATGTATCCAATTTGTAAAGGGCATTTTTATACATGTATCTATAGTGTACTCGATTTCAGGTGATTATGTATATATATTTCATGAATCAATCGATTCATTTAATCGATTATTTCATGAGGGAGGCGTTCTGTAACCGTACAACAGGGTTACAGATTCCATTCAGTATTTATTATTATTATTATTATTATTATTATTAATCCGATTCATGAAATTTTATACTCTGTTTCTCATCATTTAGACTGTAATAATTAGGTATCACGCATATTATTGTATTTAATCATAGGTTAAGTGAATTTTGTTTGTAAATTATTCTGTATATTAATAAGTGAGATTTTGTTGGCCAAATAGTCATGCTGTGGCTTGTAACTCTGGCCAGATGGGCTGGCATAGTATTTTGCAATCGAGGCTATGTTTAACCAAGAATGTATTGAGCAGGTAGGTTTCCCGCTGACACATGCAAGGTAGTCATCCGTAGTCCGCGTGGGCAAGCTTATACGACTCATGTCTGATGACATCAGTGCGTGGGCGCGTGATTTCGACCAAGTGTCTGTATTCGCCAGCTACGGTATGTTGAGGTGGAAGGGTTGACCAGAGAGTAGGGAGAGGAGTGGTCAGCACGAGGTTATAAAAGTCGATGCAACGGTGGTGTGATCTATCAAATGGATGGAAGAGTGATGGTCAGTGGTCTTAGAGTGGTGGTCAGAGCTAAGAGGTGTGTTTGAAGAGGTTTTGGAATCATCGAAGAGGTCTACGAGTGGTGGTTGTATCCAAGTAGAGACTGGTACTATGCTGATAGTGAAACATCGTTACTTGTGAGGATGGACTTCACAAGGTGTTTCAATAATATTTTCCAATTTATTACAATCTATTAAGTGAACGTAACTACATTGGAGCTTACTACACTCGTACGGGGAATGTAGGTCAACTCCCGGTTACATAAGAAGATAACAGCAGACGGTTCCCGACTTCAGCTCATTGGTTTTTCCAGGAATTTCAAGTTCAACAGCGGTGTGAGCGGACATTAGGCAATTAAAGCATCAGACATGTTATGCATTAATAACATGAAGAAGAATGAAATCAGCGGCGATATCATATTTCACTTCAAGTTCATGCCAATTGCTTTCTTTGTTTAGATTAAATTTTCTCTTTGATTGTAGCAGCAAATCTCACAATATATATTTTTTGTTAAATTAAAATACGTCAATGCTTGTTCATTGTGACGTGAATTAGTCATAAACTCAGTTTTATTTTAATTATGATAAGTGATTCTATTTCCAAGTACAATCTTCAATTGTGGAAATGCAGCCGTAATCTAATATTGTCCTGATCCATATCCCTGTATATTGCCAGATGTGTGAGTTTATCGCCTCACGCCTTGAGATAATTGAGATAACAGGTATGCTCTACCGAAATTTGTTGTTTTTTCTTAAAAAGCAACTGGCGCTCAAAGAAATGTTATGTATATTGTGTGAAAGAGATGAAGGTATAAGAATAGTAGTTGGAGAAGCCACAACATCGCCACAGTCCTAAAGCATCCAAATGAATCAGATAGCCAAGCTACACGTGCATCCATATCAGATGGGGTCTATAAACCAAACAAATAGTTCATTGAAATGGGAGTAGCAGCCTTTCGGAATTTGCAAGGGCGGCAGTCTAGTGGATCGACTGATATGGCCTTGTAATAATACTTAACATGGCTTAGCTATGTTGATAGTGCTACACGACTGAAAGCAACAGGAAACTACAGCCATAACTAACTACCGAGGACATGCAGCTCTCTTCGTGTGAATGGCGTACTGATGATGGCTTCCTCCCTGGTAAAATATTCCGGAAGTAAAATAGTCCCCCGTCCGGATCTTCTGGTGGGGACTACACGAGAGGGGAGTGTGGAATGTTAGAAGTTTGAATCATTGTGGTAGGTTACATAATCTGAAAAGGGAAATGGCTGGACTAAAGTTATATGCAGTTGAAGTGCATTGGCAGGAAGAGTAGAATTTCTGGTCAGGCAACACAAAATTGAATAGGGAAACACGAAAATAGGGCAGTTGGTAAGTTACTATGATCACCATAATGAATGGATTGTTGAGATGAACACCAATGCCTACCGCATTAGTACAAGTCGACCAACTTGCGAACTAAGTACTCAACACACATACTGTATGCCCACTAGATGAGCCAAAGGTGAAGAATCTGTATGGCAGAGCGGTTAATTTTGCTGGTAATTTCTAAATAATGATGTTTATTGATTTTCACTATGTCTTCTGGTATGGGCTAAAACAATTTGTTTACTTTCATTTTCCGGCCTAAATCTCATCCTTGGATTTGATGGTATGAAAATGACCGAGTTAAGGATGATGCTAGTAATGCCATTCCTTATCCTTGTGATGAATGGTGTGAAAATGTCGCTCGTAAGGTCGGTTGGGGGTGTGCATTTTCAGTGGGCTTGGCAGACTGATATGTAATATCAATTTCCTGTGCAGTGAGGAAAGCAACAGGGAAACTACTGCACTAATTTCGTTCGTACTCCTTTTAGGTGTCATCTACGCCATCTGTAACAGCTAATGGTGAAGCTGTTAAAGATCAACCAACTTGCGAACTAAGTACTCAACACACATTCTGTATGCCCACTAGATGAGCCAAAGGTGAAGAAATCGAAAGAATATATGGAAACAGATTATTTAGAAGGTGACGTTCAAAAAGCATTTAGTCACAATATCCTGGACGTGGTGTTGATAATATCAGATGAGCTCTATAGAAAAACTGAAGTAATAGATGGTATTAGTGATCACGGAGCTGTTTTTGTCGTAGTTAAAAATACGTGTGATAAAAAGGAAGGTCTTAAAAGTAGGACAGTTAGGCAGTACCATATGGCTGTTAAAGCATGCATGAGGGAGTTTTTTAAAAAATATCTATGCTTTTTTTACTATTTGCTTTACGTCGCACCGACTCAGATATGTCTTATGGCGACGATGGGGTAGGGAAGGCCTAGGAATTGGAAGGAAGCGGCCGTGACCTTAATTATGTACAGCCCCGGCATTTGCCTGGTGTGAAAATGGGAAACCACGGAAAACCATCTTCAGGGATGCCGACAGTGGGGCTTGAACTCACTATCTCCCGATTATAAATAACTATGATTGGTGGCAAACGGTAAATAAAAATGTAAACAGACTCTGGTAGAGCTCTGCACGGATGTCTGTGGTTATCCGCGAAGTTAGTGTCTTGGTGGATACAAACTGTATGGCAGAGCGGTTAATTTTGCTGGTAATTTCTAAATAATGATGTTTATTGATTTTCACTCCGGTATAGTGTTCTTTCTGCTTGTGGTTATGCGGCCCTTGCCATTGGTATGGAAGAATAGTGATATATAAAGAGCGGTGAGACCATAAAACCGTAAATCTCACCTAAGCCTAACTGGCTCCTGACCGCAATTAATGGAAGGAAGGAACAAAGGTCAATATGTCGGCAGTTGTTGCAAGGGAAAATTCCACATAAACCTGCGACTGTAGGGATTCTGGTGCTAGGTGTCAAGCCTATTGTATTATGTTAACAAATCTACCCGTTTCAATACCTTGGGTGTAATATACTGTACCGGGAAATTATTGTGGGGGTTGAGCATGGGAAGGATCTCAGGTAGTGTCCGGTGTTTCTTGGAGCAGGTACAGAGACGGAGAGTATCGCAGGGCGAATAATAGATGGCAATTCTTTTTTTTTATAAAATTTATTAATAATAGCCACAGATATATCACCCTGCACTTGCAACTCAACTTGGTAGTTAATATTTGCCAAAATGAAAAAGAAAAGATTTATGTTATGATTTTCTTGACGTCTGTTCGCTTGAGAATTTCAAAAATAATTATTGTTCTTCTATAGATCATGAATAGCGTACAGTATTTCTAATTTTAAATGCAAACACACACAAATATTGCCTAGCACCTTGGAAATTGTCAGTTCATCATTTAAGGTGCTGACCTACAGTCTTTCTAAATTTTGAAACACAAAATAAACACACACTTGTCATGGAAAGTTTGGTAAATTAAATATTTGAACTATTGCAGTATGTCTTTTAGTTTGTTTAAATTGAAAGAATGAAATGAATAAAGTACTTCAACTGATTAATGATTTAGAAAGGAATTTATAGCAAAATATTAACTTTTGAACTGACGATGAAATTATGAATTAACATCCACGCGCAGCACTTGTAAGAACACTGTACTGAACAAAGTGTTTAGTAAAAAGTCAGTCAGTTGTGATTACTCACTCAGATTACTAGAAGATCTGCTTACTAATGTTGGAGTTGAGCTGTACGATGTCTGGAACATTCCGCGAAGTGCGGACGAAGACTCGAACTCAGCACCGGCGATGTTCAGTGAAGATACCACGTCAATCTCCCTCGTCGACGTCCCTCGATGGGTACCACAACTGAAGAAACCATGTAAATCCCTCGTTGGAAGCGACGTTTAATGTAGCAGGATCTCGTAGCACTTTTGCCAAGATTTCCGTTGTACGTGGAAGTAATGTCGGAACACGGAAAGTTCAATTGGCACTATTGAGAATATTACGGATGTTAATATCACACACCGTCGTAATGCACAGTTCTATTTTTACACTGATTTTACGGCGTTGAATTAACATTCACAGTCCATGCTGCAGAAAACAGTTTTATATACACAGTTCATAAGCACTTGAGAACGTGATCTATCACAGTCTCTGAACAAATATTATTAACAGATTAAGGCGTTTTATGGTTGTATTCACACCACACTAGTCCGTACTATTTAATATTATTAAAAAATGTCCTTAATGTTCACAGGATTTCTCACCGTAGTGACCGAAAGATCGAGACAGTGCACAATGAAAATAGTCAATCTTTGCCCTGTTCTGGGACGAATATCGAGTAAATACAGTCTCGCACAGTTCACTGTAAGGGAAATATGTCTTAGAAGTGGTTTTAAATTACGATTTCAGTTTACCACACGCACTGATTTATGATATTAGCACAGTTTAGAATTATGTGGAACTAGTACAGTTCATGGTGTCGTATTTTAGTCAGTGAAATATTAGACACTTCAATTATTACTTCGTATTATAGCTTCACCTTTATAATAAATTTGCAAGTATTATATCACGCTAATTCACCTTGAAAAACGTCTAGAATCATACAGTCGTCGCGGCGCGGCCGAAACTTCACGTACGGTACGACGTCCTTTTACTATTACAACAGCGTTTGAATACGGCCACTATTATGTCCTCGCAAATCGCGACGGAGCATACTTTCTATACACACTGTGCACACATGACTGTGTACACGGAACTGCACTGGCTATGGCCTTGGCCCAGTGGCCTATATATACACACGTCAGGCGGGCAGCGCTTGGAATCAGGTGATAAGAGGCGAGTATTTCTCCCAAATTTTAAATTGTCATATCTCGGAAACCACTGGATGGATTGATTTCAAATTTGCAGGGTTTTGTTTCCAGAACATTGGCTATAATTCAGCGTTGGTCTCGTGTTAATCGGCCCAGGCATTAAAAAGTTCATGAAAGTAGCCGAGAAACTTCTGTAGGGGTAGTAAGCTGCATGCGGTGGTGACGTTGCTTGACTTGCGTTCTCGCTCGTGTCGTGCAGTAGGTACGAGAACATTCTCTCACACAGCTGTTCACGTATCGGAACTGAATTGTATGCTAGAAAATAAAATTTGTAATTTATATGTGCCAGGGCCAATGCCTTCCTGGTACAATACTGTAATTAAATATTTACAGTATTCAGGGACAACCATATGCGGGTGCGGATACAGTTTTGTATATCCGCGCGGGGCTCTACCGATAGGTGCTGGGACCGGGGTAATAGCTGTGCTAGACTTCGTTCCGTCATATCGCCACTGCTATCAACCATTCGTTACTCATCGTATATACTTCCGCACCTCATACTTCTGACTTAATTATGTAGATAACAGAGCGCTGGTATTTCACTCCCGTTTACTTCTACATCCCTGTAGGAAGACACTGCAGGGCTGCAATTACAGGAGTAATATAGTTTCCTTTTTATAGGTAGATCTGCTAAAGTGAAATGCATTCTTTCAGGTTCAGTGTTCTCTTTTGTTGGTTGGAATTGAACCCGTGATCATGGGTTGGACACCACCACTGATCTCCCGAGGAAGCTAATTAATCAGTGAACGATGGGCACGGCCGCTGTAAAATTCAACATGTATACTTAATAATAATAATAATAATAATAATAATAATAATAATAATAATTGTACCGGGCGGTACACCTCCACGCCGCTAATTTAAAAGTTGCGCCTGTTGAAACTCCTCTGCTGGAGGAAGTCTGAACTTTATTGACGGTATTAATTTGTAACCTGTAAATTTTGGAGTTTTAGAACTGTGTCATTTTTGATGCGTTTTTGTTTTGCTTGAAGTAAGAAGTGTGAACTTTCTCTTCTAGAGGACACTACTGAAGAACTACAATAGTGCACCCTAGTGCGAAGAAAAAGAACTGTTCTTTGGAGAAATTTTTATTTCAAAAGTTTGTTTCTTGTTAAATTTCCTTCTGTTATTGTTTAAGTTGGCTGTATACCCCTCTCTTTCTCCTTGTTTTGTATTCAACCAATCCCGAATTTCTTAACTTAATTTTCCACCAATAATGTGTTTCTTCTTCATCTTGTGTAGGGGTTTCTCTTTATTCTCCAATAAAGTGATTGTGGGCCGGTGTTCTCATTCCCCTAACGCCTAGAACCTTCCGCGAGAGTATATAAACTGCTGATTTTAGGGTCTCCGGGCCACTTCTGTTCCATCTTTCAGTGTGTAAAGTACATAGCAGGGGGCGGGAAGCGCCTCTTTCTTCGGCAGCGGTCAACAACAAGGTAATGGCCAATTAATAACTTCTTTCTTTGCTAGCTCAGCAGTTTAACTCTCGGGGCGGGTCCGAAGCTTTTCCGTTATGTAACCTTCCTTAAATTGTAAAGAAACTTGTATCTATTTCATCTTTTGAACTGCATATCGGGATAGAGAGTGCTTAACCCTCTCGAGCTCCCAATCATAATGTTTTGAGGTGAACTTATTTTTCTCAACCTATTCTTCGTTAATATAATGTAAATTGTTCTTTTCTGAAGTCACCTCTGTAGTATGGGATTAGCCCTTGCATTAATGGCCTAGTGCCAAGTAGGTTTTAAAAACAAAGTGTATTAGGAGTGCAGATCGCCTCCTCTCAATTGTTATTTTGGAGGTCATGTAATTACCCCTTTTCATTTAATAGACCTCAGTAGATTGGGTATTTTACCCCTGTGTCTATGTCCAGTGAGGACAACTTGAAGGTGGAGTTTGGTGTGGCCTTTGAGAGGCTTAAAGTTGAAAGCGAGTGGCTCTTTTTGAAAATTGAGTGTTGTATGCCTCGTGGAGGCTTTTCAGTGTAATTTGGAGCAAGGGCTCCTAGGCATGAATGGGGTTTTCTGCCCCTCTGTTGAAACTTGTGTTTGGGGTAAAACTGAGCTGATTGCCCAAGCATTGTGAAGTCAGGGCGCGAAGCCCAAATCCTGTAAATATTGTAACTACCCTTTTGACTTGCTACCTTGTACCTGCCATGCTTGTTATTTCCTTATTTTGAAAAGAAAATATAACCTTGTTAAGTTTTAAATTAATTTTACTTTCGTAGCTCGAGACCCATTCACACCCGCACCTTCTTTCACCTCTACCTACCGCTAAAACACGGTAACAAGTGGTAGCAGAGCGTGGTTGAATGGGTCTCAATTTAGCCCCTTTTGACGGCTAAACATTGTTTTGTTCCGAACTCTAACAATTTTCTCAGTTGCTGGAATTTTTTTTTATTTTTTCAAACTTGTTCTGTCATCATGCCCGGCCCTCGCGATGTTCTCCATCTTAACTATTTGCGCAAAGAGGAGTTAATCTATGAATTAACTATTAGAAATGTACAATCTGGAGGCACGGTTGCAGTAGACACAAACAAGTTTAGAGAATCCCTAGATTTGCCCATTTCCATCCCCAATTTGGGAGAGAAAGAAATTGACGACTCTCTTTCCACGATCACGGAGAATATTACTGGGCTAGCTTCTGTAGTTAGTTTTTTTTTGATGAAAATGATCCTTCTCCTAATCAAATTAAGCGTGTGCAAGCTAGGCTGTTTCATTTTTCAAATAGAGTTAACGATCTGTTGTCTCTAAAGTTGAATGACGTTCAGAAGAAGGAAGCTAATACGCTGCTTGAAAATATGTCTGAATTATCTAGCAAGGTCACTCAATTGTTAACTGGGGAAGTTCCTCCCAAAACTGATCAACCCGCCACGATGAATGCTGGGAGCGAGGAAGAGCCTCCTAACGGAGAAGTCAATAGGATAACCGTTGCTGCTCAAACTATCTCTGCCCCATTAGACAACGAGTCTGAACGTCGTAACTCATTGACTAATGTACGTTCTGAATTAACTTCTTTGCCACTTAAACCTTTACCGACTATGTCACCCGGGTTTAGCAGCTTGCCTCATCCATTGGCAATGTTGCTCAGAGGTATCTCTAAGTTTTCCGTTAATACCACCAGTGAAGTAATTTCATTTTTAAGATTTCTAGTTGAATTTCAGGATCATGCCCTTGTGTTTTCTCTTTCTCCATGTCAAATTTTGCAAATTATCTATCCTTATGCAATTGGTATTCTCTCTGACAAAATAGTAAGAGCTATAGCTGAACAGTCATCTATTGAAGATTTTCATGCACACCTGCTTGCAAATTTTATTCCCGCCCGCGCGAGGTCATCTCTGATTCAGAAGTACTATTATCGTGTACAGCGTTTGGATGAAAACTTGGCTGACTTCATCCAAGATATTAAATTCTATACTAGGGTGTTTGCTCTTCACTTTCCGGAGGACCAGATTGTACAAGCCATTGTGGAAGGCATTTCACCATCCTATAGGTCATATTTGTGTTTCGCGGCGTGCCCGCAAACCTTCTCTGAACTTGAGGCATTGGCCGTCTCAGCGGAAGGAGTTAGATACGCCGATTCTTTGCGTGTAGCGAAAGAACCCCCGCCTTCCTTTAGTAATACTCGGCCTCCACCTCGCCGATCAGTCACCCCTCGTAAATGCTATGCTTGTGGGTCGCCTGACCACCTGCGCAATAAGTGTCCACTGATCAAGTCGAGTGGGACAAGGAATGGGGCTGGTTCATCACAAGGCTGTTTTCAATGTGGGGCTTTCTCACATATCGCTAAGAATTGCCCAAATTCGAATAGCACCCCCTCCTGCTCAACTTCTGGTGCAAATTCCACCTATGCCAATAATAAAAAGTGACTAGTGGCTTCGGCTGAGTCGACTAATCTATCTTCCTGAGACTCAGCCCCTGGTAAACCGGTTGTAAATTCAGGGAACGAGCAATTTTCAAATTCATCTTTGGAATGCCCCAAAGAGTGTCTTAGGATTGCGGCGGATACCCCCGCACCTATTCCTTTTCTTAAGATTGAGTTAAATAATGAACCTGTAACAGCTCTCTTAGATTCAGGCAGTGTTTGTTCGATTATTTCGGCTGAATGGTATTCTAAATTGAAATCTGTTTGTAAACTACCTGACTATGTCTCATCTCCTGTTCAATATGTTTCGGCTAATTCATCTCCATTAGAAATTCTAGGTTCCGTACAGGTCAAAATTCGTATTTTTAAATTTACATGGAAAACCAAACTGTTTGTGGCTAAGCACTTGTCTTGCCCCATCATACTGGGAGCGGACTTCATTTCTCACACTGGTCTTGTGCTCGATCTTCAGAGTAAGTCGTGCACATTCAAATTTGCGTCCAAATGTAAAATTCCCTTGTTAAAGTGTAATTCTGTGTCATGTTCATCTATTTCGCCTACCCAGGATGAGATGTTGTTAGACCTTAGACATCTAGCTGAGGAGCAGGCTGATAGTATTCATAAATTATGTCAGTCATTTCCAGAGGTGTTCTCTGATACTCTTGGTGTTACTGACCTTATTGAATACAAAATTGAGGTCACGGATTCGATTCCTGTCCGTTTTCCACCTTATAGGCTATCTCCACCTAAAATGAAGGCTCTGAAAGAAATTATCGATCAGATGTTGAAGGATGGTATTATTAAGCCCTCTAAGTCAGCGTATTCTTCGCCTATTTTTCTAGTCCCGAAACCCCAAGGAGGCTTCAGGCCTGTCATTGATTATAGGGCTCTCAATCGGAAGGTGGTGTTACAATCTGTGCCCCTTCCCGACCTTCATTCTTGTTTTTCATGGTTCCGTAAGGCCAAGTTCTTTACTATCTTGGACCTGAATCAGGCCTATAATCAAATTCCCCTTGCCGAAGAGTCTAAACACCTTACAGCGTTTGCCACGGACTGGAACTTATACGAATACAACCGCGTGCCTTTCGGGCTCCCCACGGGAGCAGCTGTACTCACTAGGCTACTAGATAGGGTCTTCTCCGACATCAAATTTGAGTACTTATATCACTACTTGGATGATGTCGTCGTATTTTCAGAGACTTTTGAAGAACATCTAGATCATCTGCGAGAAGTCCTCGATCGCCTTCGTAAGGCTGGGTTAACTGTCAAGTTGTCCAAGGTTGCCTTTGCTAAGCCCTCTATGTCATTCCTAGGGCATATTGTGTCACCTGATGGTGTAGCAGTCGATCATTCTAGAACACAGGCCATCCGTGATTTTAAACCTCCCAAGGACATTAAAGGTATCGCCAGGTTCATTGGTATGGTGAATTTCTTCAGGAAGTTTATTCCTAACCTCGCTAATAGAGCGGCGCCTTTAAACCTTCTTCGTAGGAAAGGCATCAAATTTGAGTGGGGACCTTCTCAACAAGCCGCTTTTGAAGATCTTAAATTAGCTCTATGTAATGCCCCTGTACTTGCTATGCCTGATTTATCGAAGAAATTCATCGTCCAAACCGACGCGTCGTAGTCAGCAGTAGCTGCAGTCCTTCTTCAAGAGACTGAACTAGGGAGGCGACCCATCGCCTATGCATCTAGGACTCTATCGGCTCAAGAAGCCAAGTATTCTATCTATGAGCTCGAAGGGTTGGCAGTCTTATTTGCCTTAGAGAAGTTCCGTCTCTATCTGGAACATGTCAAATTCGACCTGGAGACAGATAATCAAGCCTTAAGCTGGGTCTTAGGTAGGCCGCGTCGTACTGGTCGTCTAGCCCGTTGGGCCATCCGTATTTCTGCCTTCCAATTCGATGTCAGGCATATCAGAGGTACCGAAAATGTTATTGCTGATGGACTCAGCCGTATGTTTTTCAACGACGTCGAGACCCATGAACCGGTCGACAGTTCATCACCTCCCGAGTCCATACTATCTGATGTTAATGCCATCTTAACTGATGCTCCCATGCTCTTTAGGGATATCGAGAAATACCAACGTGAAGATCCGACGCTGGCTCCGATAATGGAAACCCTTTCTTCTGGGGAACATGTCGTCCCTTATGTTCTGAGGAATGGTGTTCTATGTTGCCCCTCGAGGCATGATAAGATGATGAAAGTTGTCGTTCCAGCTGTTCTTGTACCTATGATCTTCAAGTATTATCATGGGACCCCATTAGGAGGGCATCTTGGTATCTTTAAAACTCGTGAAAAGATTCGTGAAATGTTCATCTGGAAAGGTATGGACGGTGAAATCCGTGAACTAGTAAAAGCTTGTAAATCTTGTTTGCTCAGTAAACCCACCATGTCCACCAAGGTAGGCCTTTTGTCTTCGCATCAAGCGTCGCGTCCCATGGAACGCTTGTATATTGATTATGTAGGACCCTTCCCCCAGTCTAAGGGAAATGCTAACAAGTTTATCTTTGTATGCGTAGATGGCTTTACTAGATTTTCCTGGTTATTTCCGACTAAGCTGGCTACCGCTCAGTCTACCATTACTTGCTTAAATTCTATTTTTGCCTCTTTTGGTCCGTGCCAATATATTGTGTCTGATAATGCTAAGGCGTTCACATCTAATCTTTTTCGTAAATTCTGTTTCGACTTGTCCATCTCTCATGTAACTACTTCTGCTTATTACCCTCAACCATCTCTGGCTGAACGGGTTAACCGTAATCTCAGGTCCGCGCTTATTGCCTATCATCATGAAGATCATTCCAGGTGGGATACGTCCCTGCATTGGTTAGCTTTTGCTTTGAATTCGGCGGTTCATGAATCACATAAATTTACTCCAGCCTCTTTGATGTTCAAGTTTGTTCCCAACACGCCGCTCTCTAACCTCTGGTCTCTGAGCGACATTCTACCCGAGACAATAGATCCAGACATCATTAAAGATCTTTGGAAGAAGGCTAAAGCCAATCTTAAAGTCTCTCATGATAAGGTTAGGGAAAGGTATGATCGTGGACGGAGACCCACCCCTTTGAAAGTAGGTGACCAAGTTATGGTCAAGAATTTTGTTCCCGCGGGCAAGCTTGCCCCCAGATTTCATGGGCCATGTGTCATTCTCGATTTTCTTACGCCGGTTACGTTGTTATTAAGTAATCCAGCCACCGAGAGGATATTTAGGGTTCACCTGTCACAGGTGAAACCAGTGTAAATTTTGTGTTAACTTGCTTCATATAATCGTGAAAGGAATATGAAGATTTTTTTTTTTTTTTTTTTTGAGTTTCACTTTTAAGGCATTCTGCCCCTTCTATAATATTTTCTATATTTAAGCATTTTTGTAAACTCTCCCCGCACCGTTAAACTGCCATTCTGTCCTTACCACGGCCATTACCACGCTCCCGTCTCCTGCTATACACACTGTGGCTTGCTTATATTAAATGCCATGGATATCTGCACGCCGCTGGCCCCTCAACCTCTCCACCAAGCCTGTGCCCTCAAAAAATGATGATGGTCCAACAATATTCTGCCGCCTAGCTTTAATGTTTCAGTGCCCCCGCAGCCGCGCTTCGCTGTGCCGCGACTGGGCTTGAGGATGGGCCCCCTCGACCCCAGCGAGGACGACATGTGCACGGCGAGCCGGAGCTCTCCTCCCGGCCAAGGCTGATGTGCGGCGCACGACCTGCTACTTGCCCGCAGCCTGTATATCTTCACCGCGGGCGCGGCGTGTTTCAACACCACTGCTCCCCTCATGGTGCGGGCGAGCGGTATCTCAGGGTACTTGAGGGGTCCGAGCGGCCTCCTTTGGACGCAAGCTGCAACGGCCGGTCTGGCCATCTAACTTAATCAACATCAACTACATGGACAGTTACTATAAGAGATGACTACACTTGGGAATTCAACAACAAAATCTGGTGGACTTAGAAAATTTTTCCTCGATGTTAAAACTAAAGTTTTCCTTCTCAATTCAACTTCTACAACCATAAAAACTTTACTTCTCCAGTTACAACAAAAATTTTGAAACTGAATCAAACCACATTAAGAAAATCTTATAAATTTTTCGGCAATTAATCTCCATATCTACATCAAAACTTGGACCTAGTTTTCAAACAAATTTCATGTGTCACCCCTGGAGGAACTTTTGGGGGGGGGGGAGGTCTGTACCGGGCGGTACACCTCCACGCCGCTAATTTAAAAGTTGCGCCTGTTGAAACTCCTCTGCTGGAGGAAGTCTGAACTTTATTGACGGTATTAATTTGTAACCTGTAAATTTTGGAGTTTTAGAACTGTGTCATTTTTGATGCGTTTTTGTTTTGCTTGAAGTAAGAAGTGTGAACTTTCTCTTCTAGAGGACACTACTGAAGAACTACAATAGTGCACCCTAGTGCGAAGAAAAAGAACTGTTCTTTGGAGAAATTTTTATTTCAAAAGTTTGTTTCTTGTTAAATTTCCTTCTGTTATTGTTTAAGTTGGCTGTATACCCCTCTCTTTCTCCTTGTTTTGTATTCAACCAATCCCGAATTTCTTAACTTAATTTTCCACCAATAATGTGTTTCTTCTTCATCTTGTGTAGGGGTTTCTCTTTATTCTCCAATAAAGTGATTGTGGGCCGGTGTTCTCATTCCCCTAACGCCTAGAACCTTCCGCGAGAGTATATAAACTGCTGATTTTAGGGTCTCCGGGCCACTTCTGTTCCATCTTTCAGTGTGTAAAGTACATAGCAGGGGGCGGGAAGCGCCTCTTTCTTCGGCAGCGGTCAACAACAAGGTAATGGCCAATTAATAACTTCTTTCTTTGCTAGCTCAGCAGTTTAACTCTCGGGGCGGGTCCGAAGCTTTTCCATTATGTAACCTTCCTTAAAATGTAAAGAAACTTGTATCTATTTCATCTTTTGAACTGCATATCGGGATAGAGAGTGCTTAACCCTCTCGAGCTCCCAATCATAATGTTTTGAGGTGAACTTATTTTTCTCAACCTATTCTTCGTTAATATAATGTAAATTGTTCTTTTCTGAAGTCACCTCTGTAGTGTGGGATTAGCCTTTGCATTAATGGCCTAGTGCCAAGTAGGTTTTAAAAACAAAGTGTATTAGGAGTGCAGATCGCCTCCTCTCAATTGTTATTTTGGAGGTCATGTAATTACCCCTTTTCATTTAATAGACCTCAGTAGATTGGGTATTTTACCCCTGTGTCTATGTCCAGTGAGGACAACTTGAAGGTGGAGTTTGGTGTGGCCTTTGAGAGGCTTAAAGTTGAGAGCGAGTGGCTCTTTTTGAAAATTGAGTGTTGTATGCCTCGTGGAGGCTTTTCAGTGTAATTTGGAGCAAGGGCTCCTAGGCATGAATGGGGTTTTCTGCCCCTCTGTTGAAACTTGTGTTTGGGGTAAAACTGAGCTGATTGCCCAAGCATTGTGAAGTCAGGGCGCGAAGCCCAAATCCTGTAAATATTGTAACTACCCTTTTGACTTGCTACCTTGTACCTGCCATGCTTGTTATTTCCTTATTTTGAAAAGAAAATATAACCTTGTTAAGTTTTAAATTAATTTTACTTTCGTAGCTTGAGACCCATTCACACCCGCACCTTCTTTCACCTCTACCTACCGCTAAAACACGGTAACAATAATAATAATGGTGCATGGCATCTTTATACGCTTCCTGGTGACCTAATGAAGATAAAATGTATGTTGAAGACATCATAAACACCCAGTCCCCAAGCCAGGGGAATTATCAGTATGAGGGGGTTGATTCTGAAAATTGAACCGGGGCTATCGGACCAAATGCAAACATTCTATCCATTTAGCCACGAAGCCAGACTTTAATTTGCTTAACCTTAGGCTACCATCTCCACTGATCAGGTGTTGAGTATTGGCGGTAGCAGAGGCCAGGGCAGTAGCTTGTAAAGCAGCCTTGACAACAAAACAAGCTTCTCTGTTGGCTATTGGATGCAGCTCAAAACGCCGAAGGCTTCACGTTCATTAAAGCAACTATCGAAAAGGGGTAACCTAAGTCTAGTGGTAGCCCACATCTTGATCCCACCATACGCCACTGGTTTCAGGTTATGTATCACACTGTTTGCAGGTTACTGAATTCTGAATTATATTTATAATTATTTATTGTTAGTCTCTTTACGTCGCACCGACACAGACAGGTCTTATGGCGACGATGGGACAGGAGAGACCTAGGAATGGGAAGAAAGCGACCGTGGCCTTAATTAAGGTACCGCCCCAGCATTTGCCTGGTGTGAAAATGGGAAACGACGGAAAACCATCTTCAGGGCTGCCGACAGTGGGGTTCGAACCCACTATCTCCCGGATTCGAGCTCACAGCTGTGCGCTCCTAATTGCACGGCCAACTCGCCCGTAGTATGTTTACGGAAAGATATGTGATTTATAATTTTATCATTTATAGCGAGGAGGACTGCCAGTGCCCAATGATTTAGTTTTATGTATTTATATTACTTTAGCATCTATATTTTAGAACATTATGGACTCAGAACAGTTGACGAGTACTTCTCGGAAACTAGGTTATCAGCGGAACATCACTGGTAGGCTATCATTACAAAGTTTAGATAACAATGTTGTCTGTAGTGACACTGATGAGTGCATCTACGGACAAAAAAGTGAACGGATTGATATCAAAACCGGTCAGTTAAGTTTGGGAGAATATTGAACAACTTTTCTGACCGCGTAAGCAACGGAAGTGTACAAAACAGCAAGAAAAGGAAACTGCAGGTCCTAGGATGTTACGATAAACGGTAATTATTAACTTGCGTGAAATTGACGGCATGTTTGTACTAGTTTTTCTATTTCTAGTGGTATTTATGTGCTTGTTTGTTTTTTTTGCAATGTGTTGTATTTTCGGTGACATTTCGCCAGTGAAGCGGTCGTGTTTACAAATCAATCAGTTACTACTGATCTGCATTTAGGGCAGTCGCCCAGGTGGCAGATTCTCTAGCTGTTGTTTTCCTAGCCTTTTCTTAAATGATTTCAAAGAAATTGGAAAGTTATTGAACATCTCCCGTGGTAAGTTATTCCAATCCCTAACTCCCCTTCCTATAAATGAATATTTGTCCCAGTTTGTCCTCTTGAATTCCAAATTTTATCTTCATATTGTGATCTTTTCTACTTTTAAAGACACCACTCAAATGTATTCGTCTAATAATGTTATTCCACGCCATCTCTCCACTGACAGCTCGAAACATACCGCTTAGTCCAGCAACTCGTCTCCTTTCTCCCAAGTCTTCCCAGCCCATACTATGCAACATTTTTGTAACACTACTCTTTTGTCGGAAATCACCTAGAACAAATCAAGCTGCTTTTCTTTGGATTTCTTCCAATTCTCGAATCAAGTAACCCTGGCGAGGGTCCCACACACTGGAACCATACTCTCTTTGGGGGTCTTACCAGAGACTTACATGCCCTCTCCCTTACATCCTTACTACATCCCCTAAACACCCTCATACCCATGTTCAAGGATATGTACCCCTTATTTACAATCCCACTTATGTTATTACCCCAATGAAGATCTTTCCTCATATTAACACCTAGGTATTTACAGTGATCCCCATATGGAACTTTTTTTTTTTTTTTTTTGCTAGGGGCTTTACGTCGCACCGACACAGATAGGTCTTATGGCGACGATGGGATAGGAAAGGCCTAGGAGTTGGAAGGAAGCGGCCGTGGCCTTAATTAAGGTACAGCCCCAGCATTTGCCTGGTGTGAAAATGGGAAACCACGGAAAACCATCTTCAGGGCTGCCGATAGTGGGATTCGAACCTACTATCTCCCGGATGCAAGCTCACAGCCGCGCGCCTCTACGCGCACGGCCAACTCGCCCGGTATATGGAACTTTAACCCCATCAACGCAGTTATTAAAACTGAGAGGACTTTTCCCATTTGTGAAACTAACAACCTGACTCTTAACCCCGTTTATCATCATACCATTGCCTGCTGTCCATCTCACAACAGTATCAAGGTCATTTTGCAGTCGCCCACAATCTCGTAACTTATTTACTTCTCGATACAGACTATCATCATCTGCAAAAAGACTTATCTCAGATTCCACTTCTTTACTCGTATCATTTTATATATATAAGAAAACATAAAGGTCCAATAATATTGCCTTGAGGAATTCCCCTCTTAATTATTACAGGGTCAAATAAAGATTTGCCTACTCTAATTCTCTGAGATCTATTTCCTAGAAATATAGCAACGCATTCAGTCACTCTTTTGTCTTGTCCAATTACTCTCATTTTTGCCAGTAGTCTCCCCTTCTACCCTATCAAATGCTTTAGACAGGTCAATCGCGATACAGTCCACTTGACCTCCGGAATCCAAGTTATCTCCTATATCTTGCTGGAGTCCTACAAGTTGAGCTTCAGTGGAATAACCTTTCCTAAACCCGAACTGCCTTCTGTCAAACCAGTTATTAATTTCGCAAACGTGTCTAATATAATCAGAAAGAAAACCTTCCCAAAGCTTACATGCAACGCATGTCAAACTTACTGGCCTGTAATTTTCAGCTTTATTTCTACCACCCTTTCCTTTATACACACGGGCTACTATAGCAACTCTCCATTCATTTGAGTTAGCTCCTTCATGCAAACAACAATCAAATAAGTACTTCAGATATGGTACTATATCCCAACCCATTGTCTCTAGAATTTCCCCAGAAATCTTATCAATTCCTGCCCTTTTACTAGTTTTCAACCTATGTATCTTATTGTATTGTTATCATGTGTAAATTTTAATGCTTTTTTAGCTTTAGTCACCTCTTCTATCTGGACATATCCTTGTAACCAACAATCTTTACATACTGCTGACTGAATACTTCTGCCTTTTAAGGATACTCACATACACACTCCCCTTCTTCATTAATGATTCCTGGAATGTCCTTCTTGGAACCTGTTTCTGCCTTAAAGTATCCATACATACACTTCCATTTTTTACTACAATTTGTATGACTGCCAATTATGCTTGCCATCATGTAATCCTTAGCTGATTTCTTTGTTAGATTCAATTTCCTAGTAAATTTCTTCCATTTCTCCTTACTTCCACAGCCATATCTAAACTCTATATCTTTCTAGTCTGCAACTCCTTTTTAGTTTATTTAATTCTCTATTATAGTAGGGTGGGTCTTTACCATTCCTTACCACCTTTAAAGGTACAAACCTGTTTTCACATTCCTCAATCGTTGCTTTAAAACATCCCAGAGTATGTTTACATTTTTATTTACCGTTTTCCACCGATCATAGTTATTCTTTTAAAACTCCCTCGTGCGTGCTTTATCAGCCATATGGTACTGCCTAACTGTCCTACTTTTAAGGCCTTCCTTTCTATCACATTTATTTTTAACTACGACAAAAACAGCTTCATAATCACTAATACCATCTATTACTTCGGTTTCTCTATAGAGTTCATCTGGTATTACCAGCACCATGTTCAGGATATTCTTCCATCTAATTGGTTCCATCACTTTCTGAATCAGCTGTCATTCCCATATTAACTTATTTGCCATTTGTCGGTCATGTTTCCTGCTGTTCGCATTACCTTCCCAATTGACATTTGGTAAATTCAGATCTCCCACTAAAATCACATTCTTTTCCATGTCATTTCCCACATAGCTGATTATCTTATCAAATAATTCTGAATCAGCGTCAGCGCTACCCTTTCGCGGTATGTACACTCCAAAGACATCAAGTTGCCTACTACCTCTAAAAATGGGCCTTACACTTAGAATTTCATGTTTGTCGTCTTTAACATTTTCGTAGCTTACAAAGTCTTCCTTCACCAGAATGAATACTCCCGCTCCCACCATTCCTATCCTATCTCTACGATACAGAATCCAGTTCCATGAGAAAATTTCTGCATCCATTATATAATTTCTATGCCATGATTCAACTCCTATTACAATTTGTGGTAAGTATATATCTATTAAATTACATAATTCTATTCCGTTCTTTACAATACTCCTTTCTTTACAATACTTCTACAGTTAAACACTAACATTTTTATGTCATCCCTACTTGACTTCCAGAAGAACACCCCGTTTCCCTGATTGTACCTTCCTGTAACCCTTCCAAACAAATTACCTAACTTATATGTACCACTGCAATTTAAGTGAAGGTCATCTGAGCGCAGATCCCTATCTCCTACTCACCAATTAGGATCTAGAAACCTCGCTCCCTTTTTCCCACATACCCACTCCATAGTCTCGTATAAATCCCCAATCACCCTCCCATCAGTATCCCTCCTAAGCAGTTTTCCACTAATAACAATCTCCGCTTCCTTAAGCTACACGCGTGCTGCATTTACCAGATCCCACACATCCCCAACTATGTTGGTACTTATACCTGCTTGCCTTACGTTGTTGGTACCAACATGAAACACTAACACCTTCTCCTTCCCTTCTACTTTCCTCAACCTAATTCCTGCATAACACACTACCCTGGTTCCTTTTCCTCCACACACGTTCCCCACATGTCTAACAATGGAATTCCCCATGTCCAGAGCCTCAACCCTACCCACCTCATTTGACCCCTCCTCTCCTGGTCAGCCCTGTCTTTCGTGACAGCTGCAGAAACTACTTCCTACTCCATTTTCTCCCTCCCATGACCCTGTTCCACTGTCTTTTCCTATCTTTTACTCTACATTTCCCTTTCCTACCTCAACACCTAGGTACTTACAATGATTCCCATAAGGAACTTTCACCCCATCAAGGCAGTAATTAAAACTGTGAGGACTTTTCCCATTTGTGAAATTCACAACCTGACTTTTAACCCCTTTTATCATCATACCATTGCCTGCTGTCCATCTCACAACATTATCGAGGTCATTTTGCAGTAGCTCATAATCTCGTAATTTATTTATTACTCTATACAGAATAACATCATCCGCAAAAAGCCTTATGTCTGATTCCACTTCTTTACTCGTATCATTTATATATATATATATATATATATATATATCAGAAAACGTAAATGTCCAATAAAACTGCCTTGAGGAATTCCCCTCTTAATTATTATAGGGTCACATAAAGCTTTGCCTACTCTAATTCTCTGAGATCTGTTTTCTAGAAATATAGCCACCCATTCAGTCACTCTTTTGTCTAGTCCCATTGCACTCACTTTTGCCAGTAGTCTCCCATGATCCACCCTATCAAATTCCTTAGACAGGTCAATCACGATACAGTCCATTTGACCTGCTGAATCCAAGATATCTGCTATATCTTGCTGGAATCCTACAAGTTGAGCTTCAGTGGAATAACCTTTCCTAAACCTAAACTGCCTTCTTTTGAACCAGTTATTAATTTTACAAACTTGTCTAATATAATTAGAAAGAATGCTTTCCCAAAGCTCATGTGCATTGCATACCAAATTGACTGGCCTGTAATTTTCAGGTTTATGTATATCGCCCTTTCTTTTATACACAGGCGCTAGTATAGCAACTCTCAATTCATTTGGTATAGCTCCTTCATTCAAACAATAATCAAATAAGTGCTTCAGATATGGTTCTATATCCCAACCCATTGTCTTTAGTATTTCCTCAGAAACCGGGCGAGTTGGCCGTGTGGTTAGGATGGCGCAGCTGTGACCTCGCGTCCGGGAGATAGTGGGTTCGAACCTAACTGTCGGGAGCCCTGAAGATGGTTCTCCGTGGTTTCCCATTTGCACAACACGCAAATGCTAGGGCTGTACCTTAAATAAGGCCACGGCCGCTTCCTTCCCATTCCTGGGCTTTTCCTGTCCCACCGTCACCATAAGACCTATCTGTGTCAGTGCGACGTAAAAACAAATAGAAAAAAATTTCCCAGAAATCTTATCAATTCCAGCTGCTTTTCTAGTTTTCAACTTTTTTTATCTTATTGTAAATATCATTGTTATCAATGTAAATTTTAATGCTTCTTTAGCATTAGTCACCTCCTCCAACTGGACATTATCCCTGTAACCAATAGTCTTCACATACTAACTGAATACTTCTGCCTTTTGAAGATCCTCGCATACACACTCCCCTTGTTCATTAATGATTCCTGGAATGTCCTCGTTGGAACCTGTTTCTGTCTTAAAGTACCTATACATACCTTTCCAATTTTCACTAAAAATTTGTATGACTGCCAATTATGCTTGCCATCATGTTATCCTTAGCTGATGTCTTTACTAGATTCAATTTCCTAGTAAGTTTATTCAACTCCTTACTTCAACAGACATTTCTAACTGTAATTCTTTCCAATCTTCACCTTCTTAGTCTCATTACTTCTCTGTTATAATATGGTGAGTCTTTACTTTCCTTACAGCCTTTAAAGGTACACACCTGATTTCACATTCCTCAGCAATTGCGTTAAACCCACCCAGAGTCTGTTTACATTTTTATTTACCGTTTTCCACCGATCATAGTTAGTTTTTACAAACTCTCTCATGCCTCTCTTATCGACCATATGGTAATGCCTAACAGTCCTACTGTTAAGACCTTCCTTCCTATCACGTTCATTTTTAACTACGACAAAAACAGCTTTGTGGTCAGTAATACCACCTGTTCGGTTTCTCTATAGAGCTCATATGGTCTTACCAGCACCTCGTCCAGAATATTCTTCCATCTAGTTGTCCGACTCGTTGGCTGAACGGTCAGCGTACTGGCCTTCGGTTCAGAGGGTCCCGGGTTCGATTCCCGGCCGGGTCTGGGATTTTAACCTTAATTGGTTAATTCCAATGGCACGGGGGCTGGATGTATGTGTTATCTTCATCATCATTTCATCCTCATCACGACGCGCAGGTCACCTACGGGTGTCAAATAGAAAGACCTGCACCTGGCGAGCCGAACTTCTCCTGGGATATCCCGGCACTAAAAGCCACACGACATTTCATTTCATTTCCATCTAGTTGGTTCCACCTCCTTCTTAATCAGCTGTCCTTCCGATATAAACGTATTTGCCATTTGTTGGTCGTTCGCATTACCTTCCCAACTGACATTTGGTAAATTGAGAACCCCGCTACAATCACGTTCCTTTCCTTATCATTTCCCACATAGCTGATTATCTTATCACATAACTCTGAATCAGCGTCTGCGCTACCCTTTCCCGGTCTGTACACTCCAAAATCATCAAGTTCCCTATTACCTCTAAAAATGAGCCCTACACCTAGAATTTCATGTTTGTCATCTTTATCTTTTTCGTAGCTTACAAATTCTTCTCTCACCAGAACGAATACTCCCCCCTCCCCTACCATTCTTATCCTATCTCTACGATACACATTCCAGTTCCGTGAAATAATTTATGCATCCATTATATCATTTCTCAGCCATGATTCAACTCCTATTACAATATATGGTAAGTAAGGTATATATCTTTTAAATTACTTAATTCTGTTCCTTTCTTTACAATACTTCTACAGTTCAACACACTGTTTGTCACTACCTTCACACCATGAACCCATCAGCCTACTATTTGACGGAAGTGCGACGTCTAAATTCTTAACATCAGGACTTGTAGTTGCAGAGGGCGTTGTCTCGACACATTTACTTTTCCCCGCTTCCTTTCTGCCCGAAGAAAACATGGCGGAGCTGCTTGCAAGTTTTTTCAAAGATGGCAGGTCATCCGCCAGTCAATGCGGTATAATATAGGTCGTTTGTATGGCTAGTCTAGATGTTATAACACATTAATCCCATGTCAGTACAAGTAGGCTGAAATGTAGGAGATCTGCGTTCAATGACTACTCGTATTTAGGACAGGATTTTTTAGATGTGCCAAACAAAGTTGTTCAATTAATTTTATGTCAAGGTGCATAACTCTGACACACACACACGCCCAAACAAACTGCGTAGGCCTATGCCTACAAGTAAATGAAAACGACCAAACACCACTTCAGTCATGCATAACTTGAAAACTAAATACGAAGGGCCACTTCCCTGTATGCAAACGCTTTTTTTTATCAAAGTCATGTTAGTAAAACCTACCCGTTTCAAAAGTATTTGCCAAGCCAAAACCAAGGGAGTACATGTAGTAGAGCAAAGAGTTATGACCGCAAGTCAACAATCTGCAGCAAAAATATATCTGTTACTACTTTTGTAAAGAAATTAAAGGGAAAAGAGAACCACTATTCAAGAAACAATTCCAAGCGAATCCATTTGGATGCTACATTAAATGTAAGCAAGCTGTGGTGATGTACAATGATTCAGAGCCAAATGACAGTAGGCCTACTAACGTGTGTAAAATAATTTTCAGGCGGTATTTTTCAACTTTAAACATATGTTTCCGTTCTCAGACTTCAGATATGTGCTGCTTGTGTCAGAAATTGAAACACGTGATAGAAACTACACTCAACCAGGCAAAAAGGCAAGAGAAATTAGTTAATAATCTTCGCGCTACTGCATCGGACAGTTTGATGCAAATAAAGTAAATGGCAATGTTGCACTGTGTTTCGATCTTCAACTAATTTTGGCTTACCTAAAGCACCAATCCAAGTGGCCTATTATACTCGGCAAATTGGTTTATACTACCGGTACATGTCTATTGTTGGGATAGATGGCTCTGTCAAGGAACACCTGAGGGAAGGGTACTCAACTATTATCGCTGAAATTTGAACGAGACCTGTTTATTTATGTTTCAGAACATCAGAAACGACATTTGGTGCAATGTGACGTGTTATTGACCGCTGGAACTGGAAGGAGGGGAGAAGAGTTTGGAGCGGAAAGAAAGAAGTAGACGTGGAACCGGTCTGCTAGTTACGTACAGAGGTGAATGTGACCTGCTGTGTGCATAGGCTGTTACAAAATGTTACCAGCTATGGTCGTTGAGTTGTTACTGGATTTCTTCGGCATTTCGGAGGAAAAGCCAATTAGGGTTGATAGCATAGTTTTCGAACAAATTAGAAATCAGCTACTTGATGAAGGCGTCCTTGTTGAAAACTATAGAACTCTTATTGTAGATGAAGTCACCGATGAAGGTGATTTTGGGGATGATCCAGTGATATAGCTAGAAAATTAGATGACTTCAGAAAGCGGTCCGGCGTTATGTGGCAGTGACGAGAGCAGTTGTTCCTCGTATAATCCATCACCACCAAAGTAGAATAGAACAAAATATACTGAACGTTACTTGGATGATGCTTACAAAATCTGGACGAAGCAGCCAAGAGGAAATGGTCCTCCAAAATGGTGCCCTCCTGGAGTAGCTCCAGATGTGTCCCCTAGAGTCAAATTCACTACCGTAATGGCACAAAAAAGACAAAGACAATTTTGCAAAACTTTGAAAAGATGCTGAAACGACATGGCAGAAGCAAGAAGGTGCTGCAAGAAAGAATAAATATCGAGGTACGTGATCAGTACATTGCAGTGCAAAAACAACATGGAATATTATATACAACCGAACGCTACGAATCTGGGCGATGTCTTTTAAAGCACAGATTGACCCAAACAGCACCATAACATTCAAAGCTTCCAAATCATGGCTGCAGCGGTTCAAGAGAAAAAACAAGATTGTTTCTCGCAAGATCACGCATAAAGTTGACAGCATATTTGTTGGTAATGCCGCTAATATAGAAGAGAAAGCTGACGAGTTTGTTACGAAATGAAGGCGTTTCATTGAAGAGTATAATTTTACACCAGAGCAGATAATTAATGCAGATCATTCAAGATTTTATAAAGAGTTACGTTCTGGGAGAATTCTTGCCGTTAAGGGAGCAAAGACGGTTTATGGTACCGTAGGTTCAGTTGCAGCAACCACCCATTCATACTTGATAATGCCTGTTATTGTAATGGATGACATTCTGTTTCCATGCTTGTATCTTCTTGTCTCGGAACCCAGTGGGAAATTTCCAGCAAGCATGACACTTGAATTACCCGGTGTGAAAGCATATACTAGCAAATCACCAAACATGACAAAACGGGATTTGCACGGCAGAGATCGAATTCTTCCTTTTGATTCTTGGACAGCAAATAATGATGATGCTCTGTATAATGAGACAGTTCCAGAAGATGTTGAATTTCGCAAGAAGCTGATCACTAAAATGTAATGGATTGGTACAACCAGGGGACGTTTTCTTTCTCCGTTCATTCAGAAGTATTGTACGGATCATCACAGGTACGATAGTGTTATTGTGCACAGTTAGTGTGGCAAAGAGAACAATTTCTTCACATTCAATCGTTTGTGCACTTCCAATTGTGGGCAAATATATTCAAACAATTGATCCGATTTGCGATCTTCAAATGCTCTATACAATGAGACAGTTCCAGAAGATGTTTAATTTCGCAAGAAGCTGATCACTGTAAAATGTAATGGATTGGTGCATCTAGGGGACATTTTCTTTTTCCATCCATTCAGAAGTATGGTACGGTTCATCACAGATACGACCGTGTTATCGTCCACAGTTAAATTGAACTTCCATGATCATTTCAGACACCTTCCGAATACTGTTTCGAGAGTGGTTTGGAAGAAGGATGTTTCAAAGGTGACTTTGTTCAGCTTGCCTTCGTTCCATGTGCTCGCTGTGAAAGATGTTTGTCTAGACCTCGGATTACTTATCGACGTTTTTGTCTACTGCACTTGAACTGCCATGGGTGCGTAATGTACTTTATTTCCAGTATTTAAACATTCTTGAATGCATTTGCTCGCCCATCTACAATATTCAGACGGGTTTGGACTAATCTCCACGAGGATTCCTGTCTTTTATTTGTACTCATAGTTATATTTGGCAGCTCTTAGCTCCTATGTGTCTTGCCCATAGCAGCTGCAATTTGCATGGTATGCATATTTCGATATTGTCTACTCAACACTATATAGATTCAAAATGTGTGTGACAGCATTTGGGTACCCTTCCTTGTAAATGAAACTGCACAGTCTCTTATATTATTTTCTTAACACAATCTCTAAAAGTTAACGAAACGTAAATTACATTTCCCGTAAGGGAATAGGCTACCTCCTAGCTGATCGAGTTTTTGACCGCGTAGGGAAATTGCCGAGGAAACGATCAAATGTAATTGACAAAGAAAAGTGCGTTTCTATTTGCAAATAGGAGTGTGATGAAGTTCTAAGGGTTGCTGTAAATATTCAGAGGGTATACCTGGCCTGAAAAAGATTAGTATCAAACGTGAAACTGTAGTGGTGAGCAGCAAGAAAGAGCCTTTTTAAAAGTAAAGGGCTTACAACAATTCTGTTTTGGATTGGAAGCAGAGCCGTGGATTAGTCTACAAAAGAAGGGATGGATTTCAGAGCGGTGCAAATAGGTTGTGTTGCCAAAATTACCTATGAAATATAACATAATAGCAACCAGACGGAAGGATGTCAACAAACTTCTGAAGATAAAAAGCCCAAGTACATGTAAATAAACAAATAGAATCATTGCATACTATTGAACTGAATCATTCAAAAAGAGGTTTAGTCCGAAGTCGAAACCTTATTTATCGAGTGAGTTGGCTGTGCGGTTAGGGGCACGAAGCTGTGAGCTTGCATTCGGGATATATTGGGTTCGAACCCCACTGTCGGCAGTCCTGAGGATTGTTGTCCGATGTTTCCCGTTTTCACACCAGGAAAAGTCTGGAGCTGTACCTTATTTAAGGCCATGGCCGCTTCCTTCAAACTCCTAGCCCTTTCCTATCCCATCGTCGCCTGTCTGCTACAGTACATATTCTTTGACCGTTTAGACATTTCTTTGAAAGAAACCCTGATCCTTTTGAGGTATTTTCTGGATATTAACTAAGTTATCTAGTCTAGGATACCTCTTCCTTAACTACGTGTAATTTTCTCTGTTTTCACCTTCTTTACGTATATTTTCCCAAATTCCTCTGATAATATTACATAATGTTGTTGTTCTTCCAGATTCCCTCCATTCTCTGTTTAATAGCTTAACAAGTGTGTAAAGTTCAGGTTCATTTTCAACATTACCTGCTTCTTCCCATTTATAAACTTCTCTCTTATATTTCTCGCTTCTTTACTATCCTTGAGCAGATTTGCCACTTCCATATGTGTATTACATAAAGTACATTTTCGTTTTTTTCTCTGAAAGCTTTATTTTTGTAAACTCCCATCAAACACCAAATTATTCCTCTCATTCCACTTCTCGTTAACATGTGCATCCTTATTGTCATATGTTCACTTATTTTGCAAAATTCTATTAGTGTCCTCTTTCTGTTACATTATATCCTTATATGTCTTTCATTCTTTGGACTACCTTCTTACAAAATCTCCTGTCATCTCTTGATGAATTTCTTTCCCAGTAACATCCCATTTCCATTCCTGTGTTTTCTAGAAGCTGCTTCACCCTATCTACCCAGTAGTCCCCGTTTAGATGTTTCATATATGGTGCTGATATGGTATGCCTAAAATTTCGCCTCCCCCTGTTTTTAATCTCAACCATATCTTGACTACTCGTTTCACAATATCAGCCCGTATACCCTCCCCTTCCCACATCATTCTCACTCCACTATTTGCAGTACCGTTTGGCAATCCCATAATTATTAAGAAAATTTACTAACGACGACATTTAAGGCTACGATTCTATGATCTGCTCCCAAAATTTCCGCTCCATATAATACCTTTGCTTTAACTACCGAATTAAATTTGTTTTTCTGTACTTTGTATTCTGATGGGCATCCTTTTATCCAGTAACTTATTTTTATGTAGCCAAGGCACTCGTTATCTTTATTTTTGCTCTCTTTATCGTATATGACCATCTACCATTGCTGCTTATAAACGTCCCTAAGTATTAAACATTTTAATCCACTTCTAACTTTGTCTTAGCTGGTGGCGGCTCGTGACAAAATTCTCAGGGAGTTCACAGCAACATTTTTGTTCGTCTCAAGTGTACCAAAGTAGAACGCAAATCAGTACAAAATAAATCATTTCACTGAAAGTTACTTGTTCAATTCCTTCTCCACTCATAATATGGTAGAACCCCTACAATCGAGGATGCATTTTTTTTTTTCGAGACTAATCATTGACTATGCCACAAAACTAAAATCACAACTGCCGGGCTGAGTGGCTCAGCCGGTTGAAGCGCTGGCCTTCTTACCCCAGCTTGGCAGATTCGATCCTGGCTCAGTTCGGTGGTATTTAAAGGTGCTCAAACACGTCAGCCTCGTTTGGTACATTCATTGGCACGTAAAAGAACTCCTGCGGGACTAAATTCTGACACCTCGGCGTCTCCGAAAACCTTAAAAGTAGTTAATGGAATTTAAAAACAATATTATTAAAATTACGACTACTAACTTACTAAAATGTTTTCATTCCGTACCCTGATGGTGAGCTTCCTAGAGGGCGACGTCCTCTACGAGATGTGTTGCGATGATCTGAGGTGAAAAGAACGGGAGCGAGGAGCGACCGTGGCCTATAAAAGGAACTGTTGATGTATTTCGTCATTCGCTTTAGTGACGAGAATGGAAAACCCTGGAAAACTACTCCCAGGACAGCGTACAGCAGACCAATCCCACCGCCTCCCTAATGCAGATCTGAAAAGCCAGAGTAAAGCCGTGGCCACTGTTAGCCAAAGCTACTCATCTCGGTAAAAGTAAAATTCGCAGCAACTTTGCTACAGTGCTGTATTGTAGTGAATATTAAAAGATGCGAACACTATTCTTGGTTTTACATAGTACGAAGTTCACCTAGGTATGACAACAAGCGTACCGGTAGGCTACTCATATTAATGTCATTGGAAACGATTCTCCACCCACAATGTGAAGCAAACTTGTTCGCGCGATTACTAACACGTGTTCAGAATTACCTACCGGTACTGGCGATGTAATGGGGAACTGTGGCCATCAGTAACAGGGGAGGTGATCAACTAATACAATCTCTGGTTTGATGGTGGTTGTAGACAGAATGGCACATACCTTACCGTGCTCCTCGCTCATGGAGATACCCTGTGCATAAACCATGACGTCATCTGCATGCGCGTGCCTAATCAGTACCTACTAATACTACAGGCCTTACAACAGATGTGTCGTGAGGTATGTGACGTCACGGGGATAGGCAGACGTGGCCAGTCGACGACCCAGCGTTTAGATCACAGCAAAGAGAGAGATTCCTTGGCGGTGAAAGGAGGAACTAAGCATAGTAGAGGTGCCAACGTCTATTATTTCACCCCACGTATGGAATATTAATTCCACGCTCAGCATCGTAAATAAATGTGATTATAATGAACTACAAAGAACAGCGAAGTTCATTAATGAATAAAAACGTTTAAATGTATTTCGAACCAATTTATTTTCCCTTCCCTGCCTCTTCACCTGGAGAAAAATTGAAGTTTCCATGTTGGCACCCCTACTGTAATGAGTATCATCAAACATGGCTGCTATGTTGAGTTGTGCGTGAGGAACATGCGACTAAATAATGCTGTGCTGAATCTGTTTAATACTGGCATATGGTCGAAATAATTAGTGTAGTGTACCGGTATTACAGTTCGTAGAAGAATGGTGTTTAAATATTCCGTTCCCCGCTGCAGGGGAAATTATGATAAAGGATCCCGTGTAGCTGTGTTTTCCTTCCCAAGCGATGAAGGACTTCGCAAGATATTGGTTAACGCAATACGCCGAGACAATTTCCAGGCCACGCAGAATTCAAAGGTAAGCCCAGTACTTATATTTTGAAAATTCTGTTCGTTTTAGGTTGTGAGCTCTTATTTTTCACTTAAAGGTCTAGGAAGCTTGTTATACCGTATTCATTATCTCTCAAACTGAACCAGGTGATAAATGTGAACATTTAAGATTTATAATATTTTAGTCTAAGACCACCCTAATTTGAACCACATACATCAAGTTGCTGTCCTGTTCCACATTTTAACTGCCCACCTTGAGATGATTATCCGTAGTTAATTAATTACCTCACTGTTTTCTAAGGTATTGGCATAACAAATTAGACTTTTCTTTTTCTTTTTAAGGTCTGTGAACTGCATTTCAGTGAGGACCAAATCCTGAGGCATAGTGACTGCTATGACAGTAAGACTGGAAATAAGTATTGTATACCTCTTCAGAAACCTCGTCTGAAACAGGGAGCAGTGCCAACAATTATGGCCAACTGCCCCTCTTATCTCTCTTCCACTTCTTCGTGTAGAGAGAGTGGTGATCAAAGAAGAGAAAGGTTGGAAAACAGGGATCTTGAAACAGCATTAGCAGAAAGTTTGAAAACCCATGCTCAGTACCAAGACAAAAGGAATTTCACAGACTTTCAAGGTTTTCTTCAATGTCTCCCTAATATTCAAATTTTAGATGACTGGATCTGTGTTAAATCAGAATCTAATGTTTCATTTGTCCTACTCGAGACATGCAATATTCCCACACTCCTAGCTTCCATTGTGGTAAAAAGTGACCTGAGTATGTCCTTACATGTGGGGAAAATGGAACTTAATAACCTAGATAAAAGAAAGTTTCCTATAATAGTTAGTAATATCAATGATGTAGCAGACAGTATGTTCAAACTTGATAAGATTGGACGATTAGAAAATCAGGATTTTATAAAAGATCATTTTCAGTTTATTAAGGACAGTTTAATGAAGTTATCAGAGCTACTTAAAGGAGAAGAATCTAGTTTGGTCAACTTTATATGTGAACAGTTACTGTTATTTAATTTACCCAAGAATCATTATTCTTATTCATCAGATTTCCTCATTTTTTGCAGCATTTTATTTTCTATTTCACCTCATGCATATAGATTTATGAGAAGTTCAGGCTATTTGATACTGCCCCATCCCAACACACTGCATAAAATTTGCTCAGCATATAATACCAACCCAGCTATGGAGCAAATTGACAAGAATTTTCTCCTTTATATAAGGCAGAAATATAAATTTCTTAGTGTATCAGATAATATTGTTTCACTAATGGTTGATGAAATCCATCTGAAACCTTACCTAGATTATACTGGTGGTAACATACTAGGTGCTGCATATAATTCCTCAAATGCTGCTGCTAGTGCTCAAGTTTTTATGATTCAAAGTTTATTGTCATCATTCAAAGATGTAGTACACATACTTCCAGTCAAGCAGCTCAATGGTGAGGGTCTGTTTCAATTTATTAAGAAAGTGGTTTGTGGATTACATGCAATATGTTTTAAGGTCATATGCATTGTAACTGACAATAATGCACTCAATAGAAGGGCACCACCAAAATTATCAATTGTTTATAGGCACCCATGTGATGACAACAAGCCTCTTTTCTATGTGTTAGATTCTGTTCACATTCTCAAATGTATTAGAAACAATTGGCTTAACCAAAAAGATGTTGATCAGTCGATAATGTATCCCTCATTTGAGACATTTCCACAAGACACTGAGTTAGCAGTGGCCAAATTCTCAGCCATTAAGACACTTCATGACATTGAGAGTACTCAGATTGTAAAATATGCCAACAGGCTGAACTTGAAGTCACTATTTCCTACCAATCTTGAACGTCAAAATGTAAAACTTGTACTGAATGTTTTCAATGAAATGACTATTCAGGGGCTGGAAGCTCTTGGAGAAAGCAACAGAATTGTAAATTTTAAGGCAACTGCCACTTTCATTAAATTAATTTGTACATGGTGGAGAATTGTAAATGTAGGATCACCTGGTAGAGATATTCGTTTTAAGGATATCTGTCAAAAACCATTGTCAAATCCAAGTGATGAAAATTTCATATTTCTGGAACGTTTCTTGTGTTGGTTAGATTTCTGGAAAAATTTACCAAACCGTGCAAGTGCTCTGTCAAATGAAACACATCTAGCCATATCACATACTACTCATGCCCTTTTAGAAATCACTAAATACTGTACTCAAGAGCTGAATTTCAAATACCTTTTGCCAGGTAAAATTCAAACAGATGCACTTGAAGCACGATTTGGTAAGTACAGAACAATGGCTGGATCTCAGTACCTAATATCTCTGCGACAAGTATTTGAAATTGAATCAAAGATAAGAATTCAAACTCTATTGTCATTGAAAATTGCATCTAATGCTTTTGGTGAAATTTATCTGGACCTGGATTCATTTGAATGTGATCTCAAACTGGATGACTTTGAGGCTAGTCCCCCAGATGTTGACCTTTACTGTGTAGATGTCAGTGAAGACCAGCTTTTATCCATTCAGGAATATTTGCCTGTTATCACATATTTGTCAGGATATTGTGTAAGAGCAGTTCTTCGAAGGTTGAAGTGTGAAATTTGTAAAACATCACTCGTTTTGGATAGAACGTTATCATTAACAGATGATCAAGGTAATTATGAGCTTATAAAAAGTGTTGACAGTGGGGGGGGGGCTGCATTGTCCCAACCCAGAAGTTGTTAATGCCATTATTTTCACTTACTTGACTGTCAAAACCTTGGTATCTGAGAAGTATGAATACTTGTTTATGAAGCACCCATCACAGCAAAATTTAGTTGTAACATTGGCAATGTCTGTGATTAGAAAAGAAGGTGTACTTCTTGTGGAGTTGCCATGTACTCAAGATGACCATACTCATGAAAAAATTCTCTCTTACATTGTAAAAACAGGATGTAACATATTCCTTAATAATTATGTTAAGAAACTTAATAATGTCCAGAGTCGCATACATACAAAGAGGAGGAAGCTTAACAGTCTCATAGGTTAAGGGTACTAAATTATCTTGTAATAGAGTGGTTCTACAGTAAGAGGATGAAATGTTATAATGTAGGCATACCCTGTAAACTTGGCTATTATGTTGTCATATTCCACCCTTTAGTCAGTGATAAACTGGTTCAGATATTTTCATAAATGCAGTGTAGTGTAATTCAAAAAGTGTCATATTTTCAAAGTGTTCTTCAATGAATATAAAGTGTTCATTCCTATCAGAATGGCAACAGAACCAGAAGATGTATGTGTTCCTGCAAAGGAGAAAAATATCTTTAAATTTTAAAGTACTGCCTTAGTGAAAAACTTAGTAGTTCACTTTCGAGCTCTATGCCAAGGTTGAAATTGAAATTAAATCACATCATGTTTTTAATGAACCTAAATCTTTGCACAGTTTCATTAATGAGTTTCCTTGAAAAATATTAGGTGCTTGCATACCCTTTTAAATGTGTCTTGTAATTTTAAGAATTAATATCTTGCAGTGACTATGGTTTGGATGCATGATTATATTACCATGTATGCTGTAAATTATTTCTTAAAAGAATATACTCTAAACCTTTGCATATTTCTATTGACAATGAAAAAATATTTTTCAAACATTATCTAAATGGCCAGTGGTACTTTATAGCCAAGTTAAAATATTTTCAAATAGATATTTTTAATTTTTGACATGTTGAGTTTGAGAGTACATAATTTAGTATCAGTACTTCCATGTAATCTGAATTTAATCAGGCATTTCTGGGCTCTAATTTTGTGATATTATTAAGCCCATGTACTCATATTCTGAGTGTATTGTTGTTGATTCACTGTTTCAAGGTTAGTCTATTGCCATAAAAGGCTTTACTTCCATCATCCTAATTGTATGCTAGTCTCTAAGTTAATTTGTCTTCAACAAAACATATTTAAAAATTTTCTTGTAATCTGAGCAAAATTTTAAATTTCTTATGCTAAGAATTTTTTTCCATATTATGCTATTTTCTTAGTTAGCCAGCCTAATTTGTCTTCCATAAAAAAAATAGATTTAACATCTTTCTTGCAATTTGTGCAAAATATGCACTTGTTGGAATTTTTAGATTTCTTTTGCTTAGAATTTTTCCTATGTTATGCCAGTTTCTAAGTTAAATTGTCTTCCATAAAAACATATTTAACACTTTTCTTGCAATTTGAGCAAAATATGTTTAAACCAGTGTGTTGGAGAGAAAGAGAGCCTTTACATTAACGGAATGTGATTGACAGGGTATTACTTGAAAAGTAAAAAATTAAGTTAATTACTGCATCTTGCCACTAATGGAGAAAAGAAATACGGAACATCTAGGACAAATGTCAGATTATTTCACTGGAAGACTTAAGGAAAATTTCAGTGGATTTTCAGTAATGTTTGTGGAATTATTATATTATTATTCTTATTATTAAACATTGAAAATTTACAGGATTTAATTTCATCTAAATAAACAAATGAGTTTAAACAAGTTTCTGTGAGAAAATTCCCTTGATTAAGAATTAACAGTTCAGAAATGTGTATTGATGTAATGTTTGTACAGAAGAATTAATTTATTTAACTAAAACTATGTTATTATTGTTAAATTGTTGTATTTCCTGTTATGAATTCCAGCATAATTTCTTCATCCTCTGTGAATCATTCCCTCCTTTGTATTCCATTTTTCATTTGTAACTAATTATTTCCATTATGTATAATATCCGATTTGTTTCTAAGTCAGCACTAAGACAGAAATATTTACCAAAATAGTAAAAATAAAATGTTCTAAATAAGAAATAAAGGGAGGTTTCCGGCACGTTAAAGAGTCTTAAATGGGACGAAATTCCAGTTTACTTTGGCTTATAATTAGTAGTATATACGAAAGACCTTGATTATTGATTAATATAATTATTTTATTTTCCAGTAAAATGTTAACTGATACTTCATGAGTAAAACGTAGGTTAATTACTAATCACCAAGGGTCATAAAATTATTATTAACTAAAAAATGGTAACAATCAAATTAAAACCCCTTATTGTTATTTACTATCAATCTGAACTTTTACGAAATTTCCAGAAAACGGAGTGCGCCATCTCTCCGCCTTTCTTCTGCTTTAATTGGTCTCGGTACAACTGAATGTGCTTTAATACCCTGAAAGAGCATCTTTTGAAAACGTTTTGTAAAGCTCACAAGTTCTCATCATCAAAGTAATTCGTTCAACAACCACTGAAGTGCCGTTGCGCGCTTCAGGAGTGACTGCCTATCCTTGTGACGTCATCAGCCGTGCTGTGAGGCCTGTTGTATTAGTAGGTACTGGCCTAATAGTCTTCAGGCTCGTAGGACAACCTCCAGTGTGCTTCCTGCATTGTCAGTCGAAACGAACAATTAACGCAGCTCGATCGTGATCGATTCATGAAACCAGGTCGAAATAAAGGAAACAATTTTGAATTATCCATGAATGCGTTAATATGCGTTAGAATTGGGTGCTCGCTTGCTCATGTGCTCCTAAGAGCCCACCGCCGCTGATCTTACCCATCCACCACTGTTCGCTCTTAGAAAACTTGACACCCCTTTTAAAACCATTACTCTGGTTTTCTGTGGATTAACCTTTAGATTCCATTCTTTACAATAGTTTTCGATCTCATTAATACTATTTTCCATCTTGACAGGTGTTAGTACGAGTAGAAAGATATCGTCAGCGAAGATTAGGCCTGAAATATCTTGATTCTGAAGACGTGGTAAAGCCCCTATCTCAAATCCTTACAATTGGAAGATATAATTAATAAACAAAAATAATATGGGTAACAGTTTACACCCTTGTTTAAGACCCAGTTTTGAAATTATCTCCTCCACTACTACACCATATTTTACTTTGATGAAACATTTACATTCCGAATATCTACTTTCAGTTGTTCTTATCATTTTCGCCGATACTTCAATCTGCCCCAACTTGTGGACGACAGCCAGTCTGCTCACCGGATCAAAAGTTTTCTTTAAATCGATTGCAGCAATGTTCATCTTACCTCTTCTCTACTTTGTCTTACCCATCTACCACTGTTCGCTCTTACAAAGTTTGACACCCCTTCTTCAAACCATTACTCTGGTTTTCTACTTTACTTGCTTATTCCTTTTACTACCATATTATCACTTGTCCTCATTTCCTTTCAGAATCCTGTTTGGAATCTCGACAGGACCGAGCAACCTCTGCACAATTCATTACTATTTTCGCCAATATCCCTGTGTGTATATATATCTCGCCTAAGGAATCTAACACCGTTATCCCTCTATAGTTACTTGGATTATATCTTTCCCCACGTTTCGTATGTACAGGCGAGATGATTCCTTCTTGCCATGATTTTGGGAATCTTGCTCCCTCAAAAATCATGGTAAATATTTTGACTATACTTGCTAGGATAAAGCTGTTCTTACCTATTTCCTTCCAGAATTCGTTGTTGATACCTGAAATTCCTCCTGATTTCCCCTTCCGTCCTTTCTCTAATTGTTTTACTTCATTAGAGGAAATTTCCTTATCTAAATTAGGCAGGGTGCACTCCAATCCCGTCCAGACCCCCATCTTCTCTACATCCTGTTTCCAAAGATCCTCAGCACTTAACAGTTTTTTAAAGTTTTCAGTGCATTCTCCATGACTTATATTTATCTGTAAAGTTAAAAACTTCATAGCTGTTCCGTATTGAGCTGAGAATCACAAAAGTAATGATATATAAGGAAATCCACCTATTCAATACATGCAAAACAACTGTTGCACTTAAATTATACTAGAACGTTTTTATTATTATTAAGGTACCGGTTTCGACATGTTTTCAATATCATCATCAACCTTTCGTAAAACCAAGCAAAAGAATAAATTCACATATAGCAACAATATGCACACACTGGTAAAATTCGTGTAATGACACACATTTAAAATAGTTTATATAAAATATAAGGATTGCTGCGTATTGGCGGCGTAATAGTCTTAAATTGTCTTGGTACATAAGTTGAGGCACTTGCTGTTAAGTTGAGCTTTGGTATGATAAAGCTTAATGAACACGTTAAAATCTTGATGGGTATCTTATTCATAGTAAAATGCGGCACTGAGGAATAATCGGAGCTCTGTTGGTGGCATAGTCTTCTTAGCTTAAAATAGTACTAGCGCGTCGAAAGGCGGGTTTCAGTGTACATGTACTGTAGGTTCTAGGATTAGTGATGGGCAAGGCTCTCGCTCAAGACTCTCGAGACTGAGGTCGCAGATCTCGAGACTCGCGAGAATCTCGAGACCGATTCTCCCGTAGTGCGAGCTGTGCGACGTACCAGTAACTACGAGTGTAAACTTGACAGTATATCATCAGCAGTTATTGCGTGAAATAACGTTTTCATATGGAAACGTGTGAGCCGATAAATTTTGGCAAAAGCCTGGAAAAGTACTGCATGTTTAGCAATGGCCCCCTTAATACCATTAATGAAAGTGAAAACAGAATGTCAATATCTTAAACTGTTCACGACTTATTTGAGGTGGACATCTTAGCTGAATAATCCTGTATAATTTGTGAATAACTGCAGATAGGATGGACACCTACCCGGATACTAGAGGCGCGCATTATTCCAACTTGAGGACGGGGCAAGATGTGCATGGCTGCATATGCAACCACCATTACACATGATTGGAACGTGTAATATAAAATGCCCGATTTGCTCCAATTCTTTCGACAGGGGTAATTGGCAACGCTCTCGAGACCAATTCTTCTGTGCTGCGAGCTGTAAGTCGTCCCAGTAACTACGAGCGTAAGCTTGATAGTATATCATCAGCAGTTCTCATTTAGAAACGTGTGTGGCGATAAATTTTGTCAAAAGCCTGGAAAAGTACTGCATGTTGAACAATGAGCCCCTTAATACCATTAACGAAAGTGAAAACAGAATGTCAGTATATTAAACGGTTCAAGAGTAGTTATTTCAGGGGGACATATTAGCTGAATAACCCTTACCTTATAATTTGTTAATAACTGTAGACAGGACGTACACCTGCCTGGATACCTCGCAATTGTTGTCAGCCGGGTAGCTTCTTGTGGTGCAGACCAAGTCGGAGGGGTTCTGTGGGTAGTGGTGATTATTTTTAACAGGAAGTACAACTAGGCAACCATCCTTTATACAACACTAATGAGAGAGAAACAATGGAAGGGTTTCGACACTTCGAAAAATGAAGGTGTCGGCCAAAGGAAAACAAGGGCCACGAAGGGCGTGAAAATGGAAAACGCCCCAGGCCGTGAGTGCAGTAATTCCGTCGGGGTTGGAAATTAACGAGAGTTGACCGAGGGAGGTCAGATGGGATGATGAAAGTGAGGAGCCTGGCACAAGTAAGTGGAAGTAATATCTTTACTCAGCAGCTGAGGGCCTCGTGGTCGCCAACCCATGCTCGCGAGTTAAGAGCCACTTTTAGTCCTCTTACGACAGGCAGGGGATACCGTGGCTATTACTATACCGCCCCCACCCACAGGGGCTTTCTGTCACGATTCCCCTTCATAGATATGCGTTTCTAAGCAGTAGCTGCGGGTGGGAATTAGAAGTGAGGGGACAAAGGAACTGCACAGACAACAAAAAGTACCCAGGATTGTGGGATAATGCGACGGGAGGTGTACATCAAAGTGAAAAAAATATATAAATAGTACGTTTTTGAAGTTTTCTGATTGAATTTCGACAGAGAGGTAACATTTTACCAACTTAAAGAGTGGTAATAATAGTTTTTTTTAATTTTATTCAATACTATACAATAAAACTTTCATCAAAGGAACAATTACACATGTATTACAATTTAATAGAAGTAAGGCGTGGTAATACAATTAAAATCATGTATTAATTGACTACATACTAAAAAAATAACAGACACTAAACTACTAAAGACGCTGTCAGACTGACGAATGCGCACGGCAAGCGGGTGAATCATACCTGAGTGTCCATATATGTATGTGCAGCTCTAAGGTTGGTTGGATCCTCAACAGTTTCGCCATCAGCTGTCATAGATGGCCTAGACATCACTGAAGAGGCGTACTAGGGAAATGAGGAGTGAAGTAGTTTCCCGTTGCTTTCCTTACCAAGCCAGAAGTTGCTTACGTATCAGTCTGCCAAGCCCACTGAAATTCATGCATCAACCGACCCTATGAGTAACATCTTCACACCATTCATAGCAGGGACTAGCTGCATAAGGAATGGATTTACTAGCATCGCTCATATCGCAGTCACTTTCATATTGCCAAAACCAAGGATAAGACTGAGACAGATCAATGAAAGTAACACAATTGCTCTAACCTATGAAGACATAGTGCACTGTAAACACTAGGTCCCCCCAGCAAAGGCAGTGAGTGTCCATAACTTTGGCAAATAAAAGACTGCTACCCTTCCTCACAGCACATGCAAATGCAAAGTCTTCACTGCTTGCTGTGGCGATATACAAATCGCTTAGCCGCGACAAACGACATTTTGTGCGTATTTCCGCCAAAACGTTCGTAATAATTTAAGAAAATAGAGTAAGAGCTAAAAAGACAACAAGGCTTGAATAAATTGCTTTTTTTAAAAAAAAAGTTTCAGCCGGCTAAAATGGAATTCAAATGCAATGTTTTCTCCACAAAGTGGGGGCATCTGCCTCACCACCACCCCCTATCGCCCGCCACTGTTTTAAAGTGCCGGATCATCCCAGAAGTATTTCTGCTGACGTGTTTTACTCCTTTTGAATAAACGACACAGCTGCCTGTGCTATGTGGCATCTCTTCAAAATAACGTACATCCATGATTTACGTTGCCTTTCGGACATCGTCTTAAAGTTGTCGCGTACAATTAGACACAATTACGCATTGCACCGTCATATACCGAAGTACCTCATTATGACGCGAATACTCTATGACATTGTAAGGAATTATTTCCTTCGCCACCAAAATATCGGTAAACACAAACAGTGGTCATATGATATTGAATGTGGGATCTGATGAACGATGTACACCTATAGTCCGCACACTTTATGTTGGTGCATTTGTGTACGGGGGTGAGGAGTAAGGAGGGAGGTGTCCCGGTATCGATAGTGCTACCAACCGAAGGAAAATGAAATCTGAATTGAATCGAGAATATGATCGATCGATACGAAGTTTCTAAACCGTTATCATCTTAAGCCAACAACTATGTCACATACACATTATATAACATTATAAAACATTTCTCGATGCGAATCTTGTTCCTAGCATGAATTCTATACTTTGGCTTTGTTGTGTAAACAACAACAGTACTAGTACGTAAAGTGTACGCCAGATGTCGCACAACGATGCTTAAGCGATTCATAGTTTGTGTTTCAAAGGTTGCCAGTACGAATCTCGAAGATCGCCGAGGTCGACCGATTCAGCACTAGGGTGTAAATGCACCAACATAAAGTGTGATAGTACCTGTCGAAAGAACTGGAGGAAACGCAGGCATATTAGATTACACGTTGCACTCATGCGTAATGGTGGCTGCATATGCAAAAAGGCGCATCTTGTCCTGTCTCGAGTTCGAATAATGCACGTGTCTAGTATCCAGGTACCTACAGTAGCCGTCAGTTTCTCTATTTAGCCTGCTCATTCGTGTACTCACTGCTGCATACAATGCCAGAATGCTTATCCTTTATAATTATGTTATACTGCGTCGAAATAGACCTCGGTAGAAATGAAACAAATGAACGCCCTAGCCGCTTTTTGACACGTATTGAGAGCATGGAAAAGGCTCCTGGTTGGCTATTCGCATACTTGGCACAAACAACATTAAGCCCAGACTACCTGCAGGCCTACGACACGCTGCTCGCCACACAATGCGGGGACAACGCTCTCGAGATCTCTCGAAGTTTCTCGCGAGAAAAAGTGTCTTCGCTAGACTATAGAAATCTCGAGACCTCGTCTCACAAGGCCCATCACTAGTGTAAGCTTTATAGTATATCATCAGCAGTTCTCATATGGAAACGTGTGTGCCGATAAATTTTGTCAAAAGCCTAAGAAGGTACTGCATGTTGAACTATGAGCTACTTAATAGCATTAACGAAAGTGAAAACAGAATGTCAGTATCTTAAACTGTTCACGAATTATTTCAGCTGGACTTCTTAGCTGAATAACCCGTATAATTTGTTAATACACCGGGCGTGTTGGCCGTGCGGTTAGGAACGCGCAGCTGTGAGCTTGCATCCGAGAGATAGTGGGTTCGAATCCCACTGTCGGCAGCCCTGAAGATGGTTTTCCATGGTTTCCCATTTTCACATCAGGCAAATGCTGACCTTAATTAAGGCCACGGCCACTTCATTCCTACTTCTAGGCCTTCCCTATCCCATCGTCGCCATAAGACCTGTCTGTGTCGGTGCGACGTAAAGCGAATATAAAAAAAAGAATTTGTTAATAATTGTAGACAGGATGTACATCTACCTGGATACCTTGCATTTGTTGTCGACAGGATAGTTTCTTGTGATGCAGACCAGGCCGGAGGTGTTCTGTGACGATTCGTCTTCACTGATATGCGATTTCAAATGCCGAATCATCCCAGAAATATTTCTGCTGGCGTATTTTGCTTCTTTTGAACAAGCAACACAGCGGGCTGTGCTATGTGACATCTCTTCAAAATAACCGACATCCACGACTTACGTTGCGTTTCGTACATCGTCTTCAAGTTGTCGTGTACAACTAGACACAATTACACATTGCACCGTCATATACCGAAGTACCTAATTTTGACGCGAATACCCTATAACATTGTAAGGAGTTATTTCCTGTGCCACCAAAATATTGGTAAAAACAAGCAGTGATCATATGATATTGAATGAGGGGTCTGATAACGAACGATGTACACTTACCTGTCGAAAGAATTGGAGCAAACTCAAGCATTTTAGGTTAAACATTCCACTCATGCGTTATTGTGGTTGCATATACAGCCAGGCGCATCTTGCCTCGTCTCGAGTTATGCACGCCTCTTGTATCCAGGTACGTGTACCTACAGTAGCCGTCATTTCCTGTACTTAGCCTATTCATTCTTGTACCTACCAGTGCATAAAATACCAGAATGCGTATCCTTTATAACTATGTTATACCGCGTCAAAATAGACCTCGGTAGAAATGGACGCCCTAGTCGCTTGTTGACACTTACGGAATGGAGAAGGCGCGTGGTGTGCTATTCGCATACCCGGCAGGCACAAACAACATTCAGCTCCGACTATCTGTAGTCCTACGACACGCTGCTCGCCACACAATCCGGGGACAACGCTCTCGCGATCTCTCGAAATTTCGCGAAAAATAGTGCCTGCGCTAGTCTCGAGAAATCTCGAGACTTCGTCTCAGACTCCCCATTACTACCTAGGATGATATGTAGGATCGAAGTTCCTCAGTTCAAGCGGAACGTGAAACCTAGAGAAAAAGAGGGAGCTGATTTTAATATGGTGCTCAATAAAGGGCAAGTCATATGAAGCAAAGGTATAGGGAGTTATAGTGTGAGACTCACCTTGCCGCAGCGTGCCAACAAGCTTCCTCTGTGGAGAGGAGTTGACAACTGGAGCTGGTTTGTGGGGATAGAGTAGAGGATGGTGGGAGAGGGGAGGAAGGGAATGGAGGGGCTTGAGAAGGAACCGGCTACGGAGGAGGTGTTGAGGGGGGGGGATGGGGCCGATGACCTTCGATGTTAGGCCCCTTAAAACACAAGCATCAGCATCATCAAGGAGGTGTTGGGGATGGGTGTGGAGGGCAATGCGGTGGGGACGTATGGCAAGCGAGGGTGTTACGGAACGCGTGAAAGATCGAACGCTTACACGTCAATGCTATTAAATGCAATAGGTTTTCGGCAGTAGGCCAACATATGCATGACGTGAAACATAATTTTACCACTATAGATCAAGACTTGGAGATTCTCGGGACCTTAGGAAAAGGCCCTCCCGTAGATGTCACCGAAAATTGCTTCATACACCTTGATCAGTTTTTCAACCCCAACTTAAACCTAAATGAAATTTCTGAGAAATCCAAGTTTCTTTACGACTTTCTTATCACGGTCTTTAAAGGCATTAAGTTTTTGAGTAAGCGTTCGATCTTTCACGCATTACATAACACCCTCGCATGCCATACGTCCCCACCGCATTGCCCTCCACACCCGCCCCCAACACTTCCCCCGTAGCCGGTTCCTCCTCAAGGCCCTCCCTTCCCTTCCTCCCCTCACCCACCATCCTCTTCTCTATCCCCACAAACCAGCTCCAGTTGTCAACTCCTCTCTACAGAGTAAGCTTCTTGGCACGCTGCGGCAAATTGAGTCTCACACTACAACTCTCTATACCTTTGCTTCATATGACTTGCTCTTTATTGAATACCGTATTAAAATCAGCTCCCTCCTTTTCTCTAGGCTTCACGTTCCGCTTGAACTGAGGACCTTCGGTCCTACATATCATCCTAGGAGCTACAGTACATGTACACTGAAACCCGCCCTTTGACGCGCTGGTACACCATTTTAAGCTATGAAGACTGTCACCAACAGCGCTCAGATTATTCCTCAGTTCCGCATTTTACTATGAATAAGATACCCATCAAGATTTTAACGTATTCATTAAGCTTTATTACACCAAAGCACAACTTTACAGCAAGTGCCTCAACTTATGTACCAAGACAATTTAAGACTATTACGCCGCCAACGCGTAGCAATCCTCATATATTTTATATAAACTATTTTAAATGTGTGTCGTTACACGAATTTTACCAGTGTGCATATTGTTGCTACATGAAGGGTACAGGGTAAAAAACCAGATAAGTCACTTTTAAATCGAAATTTAGTTTGAGGTGCCATTAAATTCTCCGTGGGAAGGACTATCTGTTAGACGTATGAAACAGGCGAAGAAACAGGTTAGTCATGGGTTTACAGTGAAACCTCGAAATGCGAGTAACTTGGTCTACGAGTGTTTTGCAAGACGAGCAAACATATTAAATAAATTGTAACTTGATAAGCGAGTGAGGTTCCGCAATACGAGCGTCACGTGTGCCTACGTTTTCCCCTCCCCTGTTTGTTTGTTGAATGGATGAACGTGGTCTTTGGTCCTGCAGTGAAGAAATACCTTTCAGAAAATAATCTGCCGCTGAAAGTCTTGCTGGTTATGGACAATGCTCCTGCTCATCCTCCAGGCCTTGAGGCCTTGAGGATGACTTACTGGAGGAATTCAAGTTCGTTAAGGTTAAGTTCCTTCCGCCCAACACTACTCCAGCCTATGCATCAGCAAGTCATTTCGAAATTCAGGAAGCTATACACCAAAGCACTATTCAAGCGATGCTTCGAAGTGACCGAAGGAACAAACCTTACTCACCGAGGGTTTGGGAGAAATCATTTCCCCATCGTGAACTGCCTGAAGATCATCGATAAAGCCTGGAGTGGAGTCACCAAGAGAACTCTCACTTCCGTTTGGGGAAAGCTGTGGCCTGACTGTGTACTTGGACGTGAATTTGAGGGGATTGTTGGTGACAATGAGCCGCCTATTGTCCATGAAATTGTGTCCGTAGGGAAGACTATGGGGCTGGAGGTGAATGACGTGGACATTCAAGAGCTGGTGGAAGAACATAGCCAGGAACTGACCACCAACGAACTGATGGACTGCATCGCGAACAACAGAAGGGGGTTATGGAGATCTCGTCCGGGGAAGAGGAGGAGGAAAAGTCAATGGAATCTTTCTCACTTCAACTGAGATTCGGGATAAGTGCCAAATGTGGGAAACGGTGCAAAATTTTGTACAAGAACACCACCCGAATAAGGCTGTTGCAGTGCGAGCGATGAATCGGTTCCATGACAATGCAATGTCATATTTTCGTGAAATCCTCAAAAAGAGGCAAAAGCAAGAGTTATTTGACAGGTTCCTCGTTAAAGTTGCACGAAAAGAAAACAAGTTAGCCAAGAGATAGCAGTGGTTCTGTTAGTGAAATTCGTGCTACACAGTAATCCTTCTCATGTCATCTTTCGTCTCCCTCACACCAACAATGAATATTTTGTTAGGAAAGGTGCACTTTAATTTGTTTTACGTTATATTTTATTTTAGAAATGGTATGCGAATAAATATTTTTGTGTTGTGGACGAATCATCCGCTTTTCAATTGTTTCTTATGGGAAAACTTGCTTTGATATACGAGCGCTTTGGATTACAAGCATGTTGCCGGAACGAATTATGCTCGCAATCCAAAGTTCCACTGTATTTACCTTCAAAGATTTGGCGTACGGGAAAAGAAGCAGGTAACTCAACTGTTACGGGGGAAAACCAGGCAAGTCATCTGCCTCCCAATAGAGAGCAGTGTGATCGCTGAAATATTCCGCCTGAAGATGGCTTTCCGTGGTTTCCCATTTTCACCCCAGGCAAATGTTGGGGATGTACCTTAATTAAGGCCACGGTCGCTTCCTTCCCATTCCTAGGCCTATCCTGTCCCATCGTCGCCATAAGACCGATCTGTGTCGGTGCGACGTAAAGCTGCTAGCAAAAAATGAAATATTCCGCGAGTATCTCATTGTAACTCTAGTGAGTCGGTTGTGTTTTTGCATTCTGCTTATTAGTGCAAGTTAATATTCTAATATTTTGTAACATCGTGACGTGCTGTTAAGATGTCAACATTGACGAATGAAGAAGATTGTATACCACGATATGAGCCTAAGAAACGGAAGAAAACTGGCCGGATTGCAATTTCGGTAAGACATTAAAGTTAAGTTCACATGAGATAGGGAATGCTTGCAAGTGCTCACCTTTTAAATGTTTTGAAGTCACCACTGTGCATTTGGGAGGTTTAATAACAGTACTACCTGTAAAGAAAAGGAGACCACGCCAGGCAGAAGAAGTCGCAAAATTACGAGATGCTGCATTTGCATATAGGATTCGAGTCTGTGACGGATCTGATCATAATCATGATGTACCAGTCTGTGCAAAAGCATTTTGTGCAATACATGGCATCACAAAAAACAAGCTGGAATATTTACAGGAAAACTTTAAAATGACTGGTGGTCCACCGCGAAATAAGAGAGGTAAACATACATCACTTCACAGGAAGCTTGACGAATCTACAAGATCATTGATACGCAGTCACATAAACAGCTTTAAAGGCTGACAAAGCCATTAAAGCTTAAAGGATTACGAAAAGAAATATTTGAAGAGTTGAATGTGAAGAAGATGTTTAGGATGTTTAAAGAAATGAATCCTGCAGTTCATGTATCCTATGAAACCTACAGGTGCATTATGAACGAGGATTTCAACATCGTTTGGATACCCACTTAGTGACATATGCACTCGTTGTGACGAATTTTCAGCCAAACTAAAAGCGCTATCGCCTGAAGAGGATAAAGAAGAAATTAAAGAGCTGACAACCTTGAATTTTCTTCACAAAAAATGCTGAATCGTTCTACCAACGTAAAAGAGATGTAAAACACAAATCTTGAAATCAAAGAAGATGGAAGCAATTTGTATGGATTTCGCCAAAAAAATCCAATACGAAATATAAGTACCAACGATGTATACTACAAGCGTCAGCTATCAATGTGTTCATTCAACATCCACATTCACTCTACTGGGAAGTCGGTTTTCTATATGCACCATGGTATTGGGAAGAAAGGGCCCAACGAGGTTGCCCCCTTTCTCTTTCATTTCAGTATGAACTTCCTTGATGATGAAGTTGAAGAGCTTCAAGTATTTTGTGACTTTGCTGCAGGGCAAAACAAGAATTTCATCATTTTTCGCTTCATGCACTATGTTGTTGATAATCTAATCCATGACGTAACAAACTTGAAGATCACATTTCCATAACGAGGACATTCATACATGGGATCTGATAAGAACGTTGGGCAGTGGAGTATGAAAAAAAAGATGGAAACTCCAACGAGTTCATAAGCATGATTGAAAATTCAAGACTGAAACCATGGCCTTTCATTGTGGCGACAGTCTGCAAGGAAATGCTATTTGTTTGGAAAGATCTTTAAGACCAGAAATATGTACTTAAATGTTCGTTTAAGACCCAACCCGTCAGATAACTTGTGGCCTCATCCAACCACTCTCGACTACTGCACTGGTGAGCTACTTATAATGGCTCTTTCGAATCCAGCATCATAAAAAAGGCTGTCAAAGGTGTTTCAACACAGAAGAATGGAGAATTCGAACTACCTTATTTGGCCTATTCAGGTAAAATTGTTAATATATTTATCTAATTCTCTCCTTTACATATCCCGTTAAAATTAGTTGTGTGGAAAATGTGTAACAAATCTCTCAATTGCCCTCAATCCTCTTCGTATTTCCAAAGCTAAGTACCAGGATATAATGAGCCTCATGAAATTTTGTGGTCAGCCAGCAGTGAATTTTCCAGGGATAGGCACATGCATGATAAACTGTGAGGTACCATGGCTTTATTATTATTATTATTATTATTATTATTATTATTATTATTATTATTATTATTATTGAATTCCATTAAAATAATAGTAATTATCTCGTCTTACATTCTTACACACAAAATTATAGAGGCTGACATGCCTGGTTTTCTTTCTGTTTCAGGTGAGTTACCTGAAGAAATTGGTGTATGAGTGAGAATTTTGGCTTTGTTTGATACTATTGACATTCAGGGCACTAAGCACCCTTTTACTTGGTTCGCTACACCTGAGACTTTAATATTTCACTTTGCTTCAAATAATTACTTTGTATTAGAAGCACTTATTACGTTTTAAAATTTAAAAAAATTGTTCCCTGGGTTTCATGAAAAAGTTACTTACCTGTTCTTTTCCCTCTACCCTTCATATTTGTGAATTTATTATTTTGCTTGGTTTTACAAATGACTGATGACGACATTGGAAACATGTCGAAACCGGTACCTTCATAATAATAAAAATGTTGTATAATTTAACTGCAGCAGTTTTGTATGTATTGAATAGGTGGATTTCCTTATATTAAATTACTTTTGTTATATTTACCTGGGTTATATTTTTTCTATCTCTACAAATTTGACTTATTCTATACCATACTTTCTTAATATATTTGTTCTTAGCATCTCTATTTAAGTTATAAATTTGTTTCTTCTGCCACAAGTTTTTTGTTATTACCAATAATTCGTTGTACTCTTTTCTTTTCATACAGAATGCAATTCTTGATTCATGCCCTCCTACTGTCTAAATGTATCTAGCGCTTTCATAAATTCGGTCTATTTTATTCTGTATTCTTCATTGTACCACCTAATGTTTCTTTGTATTCTTATCCTCTGTACACGCATCTTATGTCGTGCTATCAACACTGTGTTTTCTATTAGCTTTATTGCCTCATCTACTTGGTTATTGTCAATCGCGAGCTTGATCCCTGTCTTAATAATTTCAAAAAAATCTCCCTTCAAATATTCCTTGAATTCTGTGATAAGGTCTTCTCTCCATATAAAAATAAACTTAAAATTCGTTTGATAATACACCCTGCTATTCCCCTCCTTATCAGATTTATAATTATGGGTAAGTAATGAAATTCTTCCCATCCTTTAGCATGTATCCACTTGATGAGTCGTAAGGTCTCCTTTGAACGTATTACTAAGTCAATATCACTACCTCCCGTTTCTGTTATAAACGTTTCATTTCCCCTTTCATCTCCTGGCCACCACACATTAAAAATATAGAGTTATTCTGTGCCACATAGTTCTAATGATTTTTCACCATACTTATTATGACCTTTATCGTAACTTTCTTTTTTATTATTGTTTCCCCTGCGTTACAATATACTGGTTTTCAGTCTGCAATCCTCGCATTGAAGTCCCACATTATTACAATACCTATGGTCTCATATATATTTTTAATCTAGGTTACTTTTAATGCTAACTCAGTGCAAAAAATCTTCGTTTCAGAAACTCTGAAAAGTGGTGGTAAAAGGGGCTCTGGTTAAGACGCAGCAGCTCGTTATGCTACTTAGGTTCCAGAATGGGTAAAAAATAAATAAGTAAATAAATGCAATGTAAATTTTAATCTTATACCAGTTGTATAGTATTATTTGAAGTAATTCCACATACTGTATGTCAGTTGACTATATTTGTAAGTACAGGAGATATTATAAATAGAATTTTGTAAACAATATAAATTTATTAAGGATGAGCTGTGTGTTTAATAGAAAAAATGTTAGTGTAAATTGTATAATACTGTATTATAGGAAAGTTTTCTTCTCCTGTTAATTTAAAATTTAGTGCTTGACTATAATGTATATTAGTGTACCATTTGCCACCGAGGTGGACACCTCATTTGCAAATAAAGAGATTTTTATTTGATTTTTGATGTGCCCTCGGGGGTGTTGTGGACAAAACCGAAACATAGGTTAACGTCCCCCTTCTCTTTCATCCTTCTTTCAACCCAAAGTATTTTCTCTATATCTCTTTCTATTATTTCAATTTTCTTCTTTATTTCTTCCCTTATTAAGGTTAGTATACCACCAGGATATCTACCTGTAGGAGCATTCCTACTCCCCTTGTATTATTGTTTTCTAGCTGTATAAAATCAATTTTGCAGTGGTACAGCCGTCAGTTGCATTCTTGCTCAGAAAAATTGCAATAGGTTGCATCCAGTTTTTCATAAAAGGAGCATAGAAAAACATGAGTGCGTGGTCAACAAGAACAGCTTTATCTTCACGTTTTGTGAATTCACCCATGTTTACAAATCCATCAAAAATGCACATGCCAGAGTTATATCGGATGTCCTCCTTTAACTTCACTTCATCAAATGTAAGTACACAGTTACGGGATTTTCGTCACTTCCCTCCATATCACTGCGGATAGCTGCCATAGCAAGAGGATTTACGCCATAGTTGCACTTCAGTCCATGAGATAATTTTCTTAATAATAAAAGTGATGGCAATGGAAGCAGTTGATGCTTTTCGAAATGTTCTATCCTTGTCTGGATTTCATCAAGAAGAGCAAACTTTCCTAAATAAATTCTGGCTCACAACGCACTGCACGCGATTTTTTTCGGTCATGCTGCGAATTACAAGTTTTTGGCTGTCTGGTAAATTGTCCATGTTATATCTGAGTACGAGAAACGTTAATTTATCTATTTCTTTGGCCTGATCACGACTTTTCTTTCTGTTTTCAACGATGATGCGTTTTAAGCGTTTCACTTCTCTGTGTAATCGTATCACTTCATTTCCAAAGTTGTTAAGGTGACGGAGAATTAACACAATTAAATACGGTGGTAGAATCGTTCGATTCTGTCAAACTCCCTTCAAATTCCTTTAGCAGTTTTATTTTCTTGGTTGGTAGAGAGCGAATTACCGGAGCTCTCTTTACGGGGTTCGAAACTTAAGTAGCTTGGTACTACCGGAAAATGATGTGTTACAAGGTTCAATGTTAACTTCCACCTGTTAAGAAACAATTCCACTGATATTCCTCTATATTGAAGGTATCCACTTTGATCAGCATGCCGTCACTAAAATGTATGTCACAACAGTGCGCTTAACAACTACTCGTTCAATCCAAACGATGTGTGTGGCGCGTGGTATTGAAAAATGGAAGTACATTCTCTGGACAACGGAGCCTTACGGAAGTTTCAACACTTGATAATTTACTCGTCCTGTTAGCAGGAACACGCTGCTGATCCATTTCTTTTAGCGTGTAACTGTCCCAAGTTCGCGACCATTTTGTCACCTACTATAAGGCGCGTGCCTCGCATGTATGCCTTTAATCCGTAATTCCTAGCTTTTATTAAATGAAATCGCAAGAATCTCTGTTCCGTGACGGTCTCTTTATCCATATCACTTCTCACCCAAATCCTTTCTCCTTTTAAGTTCCAAACATGGAGGATTATTTGCATTCAGAGCCGGGATCAACTTAACTTTGATTTTTCATTTCAATTTAAATCTCCCCAGCCTGTATACGTCATCATGTCCTCTTCTTTACAACGTACCTCTATACGATTATTTAAAATATCCAACACTTTACCCGTTAAATGATTTAAATCTTCCTTTTCATTCTCCGCTATGCCGTACATGAAAATATTTTTTCTCGTAGCTTCCTGAATAATCATTTCCATTTCAGTTTTGAGTATTTCTACTTCACCAGAGTTCTCCAACATCTTTTCTGTTATAATTCTTAGCTCTTCTTTTATACAGCCCTTTATTTCTCTCTCTTCATTATTCTGCTCACGAATTAGCTCCCTCCTTTGTTCAGCCTGACAGGCCTCTCTATTTCCCTAATCACTCCCATGTCTTCCCAACTCATTGATCTAGCTCAGAGGTGCTCAGCTGGGTGCGCGGTGAGGCTAGCCCAGTGCTGCCGGGCTGGCGTGACGTAAATGCGTGCAGCTTACGTAACAATCATGCGTCACAGTGGAGCGAGAGAGCGAACACATTTTGCAGGAAAGCGAGGGAGCATTGAAATTCGATTGTAATTATGAAGCTCTCCTCCGGTAGTCAGCGAAGTGCTGACTGGGACACATCATTTAAAATAAAACTTCTGGCCGCATGGATTTCCGAGGCCTAACGCTAGTATATCAAATCAAACAAATAATAAAACTATAATCGCAACAAAAAATGCTGACCTTTTCAAGATATTCCGGTTTGATTTACACTGTGCTCAGTACAAACAGCTAGTTTTATTTTCTTATATATATATTAATTCCAAGGAAATTGACACGTTATAACTTTTGTGTTGCGATCTACAAAAGTACATGGTTTAAGTGTACAAGCTACGATTTACAAATCCTTGGATGGGAATGGCAGTATTTTTCATTTAAAAAATAAAATTCCTATTATCATTCAGCAAAAAGCAATATAATTATATAACGCAACAATGATTTTGCACAGTGTTGTTGTGTTGTGTGATTTCCCCTGTTCACTGAACTTCTGAAAATAGTATTTAAAATTTAGCAGGCGTTCGGTAGAAATAGCTAGCCTCTAAATGGCAAGAGGGAGTTTCATCACGAGTGAGGATATAGATATTTACTGTCCAAGATTAAGATACAACAACAACAACGTAAATGTATATACCAGATAGATGTACAGTATGCCTTCAAATAAATAATCTCATTGATTTTATTCCGGGTGAGTTTATCAAATAATTTAAACCCGAACAATCACAAGCCATAGCTTATCCACCTGAGCTCCGTATTATATTAGGACTGTTTCTAAAGCACCTCTTAAATGTAATGGTGAAAATTGTAATTCATTACGTACATTATAAAAATATTTGAGGATGTTGACCTAATTATTTATCGTGTCCGGTCAAAATCCATAAACTGCAATGAACATAAATAACTTTTTCTTACGACGTAAATTGAAAATGACGTGGAGTTTTGCCCTCTTTCTTTCATTATTTTCTGCCCCCATTTCAAACTCGGGTATGGCAGCAGTGATCGAGAACTTCACCCAACCTTCACGGCCTGTGACGTAGTCACAACGTCACTGTGATTGAATAGCATACGCTGCGTTCATCGCCTGCCAGCCCGCCCACTTCCAGCACTGGCCGCCTCCGGGATGGAATGCCCAGCGTGAACAGCTCTGCTCTAGCTGGTCCAGGATGCATTTCACCACCTCCCTTCACTAGAAGAATTTCCACTACGCTGCTAGCATCAGAGTTGTCTCCAGCCCAGTTTTTGTAGGTGTGCTGTACACACACACACACACACACACACACACACACACACACACACACACATCACTCGCCCGTGCCATCGACCTATCAACGCGCGTTACTGTTGGACAGCAATACTCATTCTTCTCACTCAGCACTCACCACACAGTACTACCCCTTGCTGAGCCTATTTACATTTTATTTACTATTTTCCACTAATAATTACTTTTTTAACTCCCCACGTTTATCTTTTTTTTAATTGACCTTTGTGGTAACAACATTTGGTCATCCTCCATGTACAATGAACACTCAGAGCACACATACAAAAATATGAATTGTCAGCGCAAAGTACTTACAAGAAATAAAAACCAAATCGTCCACATTCATCAAGTACATAAAACCACACTGAATCTCTTTTCCGGAAGGAGAGGGGAGAACAAACAAAGCACTGGCAACAATGCGATGAGCACAAAGTCAAATTCTTATATCCACGGTTCTTAAAAAATCCATCACAGCATTGAGAACCCATTGTTTTCACCGTGCAACATCAAATTAGCGCTGGTCGGTTACGGCAGTTGTAGATGACATACAGTGCGGAACATAAGTATTCATACATTTTATCAGATTTAATTATACAAAAGAACGTATTTAAGTAATGAACATCTGTTTATTAATATTTTGATATAAACATTTACATACAGATAATCAACACAAAATGACTCCTTACTAAATAAAAAATACAACTCATTGGAATATCATTTTTACGTAGGACATAAGTATTCATACAAGGAAAAACGTATGTTGTTTCTATAAGTAACACCTCCACCAAATCGTTTCTTAATACTTAGTATGCATTCCTTTGTCATGGATGACTTGTGTAAGCCGTATTGTCATGAAATATACCGATTTCCTTGTTATTTCAGTACCAATTGCGTTCCATTCTTGCAGTAACAGTTCCTTTAACCTTTGTTTGCTGGTAATGACATGCTTTCTTAGGCTACTCTTTTCTCCAGTTCGTTCCACAAATGCTCGATTGGATTGAGGTCTGGGGACTGAACTGGAGTTTTCAGTGTGTGTGGTATATGATAGCGCATCCTGAGACGGACAATTTCCGCAGTATGCTTGGGTGTCATCTTGCTGGAGATAGGAATTGTCCCAATGCCAAGTTTGTGGATACTCTTCTGAAAAATTTCCTTCAGTACATTCAGGTAACCAACACTGTCCATAATTCCATCATTGAAAGCTATTTCTCCCAGCCCTGAAGTTGCCATGCAGCCACATACCATTACACAACCTCCTCCATGATTCACAGTACCCTGGATATTTTTGATATCCACCTCAGTATTAGGCTTCCTCCAGACCAACACCGTCCATCGTTGTGAAACATAAGTCTACTTTCGTCACCAAATAAAACTCGTTCCCAAAATCTTTTCCTACATACTCGTTGGCAAACTGCAATCTGGCTACTTGATTTTTCTTACTAATTTAGGGTTTCTTTCTGGCGACCCTAGCTTTATACACCGCGCGATGAAGGATTCATCTGATAGTTCTTGTGACTTGTTTACCATAATATTCTTCTACCTGGGCTTTTAATTCCGTCGTACTTATCTTCGAATTTTTCATGACCGTTTTCACTACCATCCTCCTTTCGGTCGGCCTGATTTTTTTCTGTTTACAAGGGATCTGTTTGTTTAAAATCGCTGTATGACACATACTACATTTGCAACTTCAGAATATGATTTACTTTGATTATGAAGCCGTACCATGATCTCTCTCTCAGCAACTGTAGTTTCCTTGGTCTTGCGCCCTCACTCGGATAACAATATCAGGTTGTACTCTGTGCCGGTGCTGTGCACTGCTCATCGACGTTTAGTCAACAACTGCTGGGCAATGAATAGGGAGGGGTACGTATCCACTGTCTGTACAGTTGAAGGAGAAACCAGGTGTATGAATACTTATGTCACTGAGTTAATCCAAACTAATGACGTACTTCGTTATGGTTTACAAACATTTTCCGTTTATTCACGTTGTGCCGTTTACGAATTTAGTGATGAAGCATCTCCGTTTTAGTGATCTGAACTGTGTACATAAGATAAGTAGTTATTTCGTGTCGATATCCTATTGTATGAATACTTATGTCCCCCTACTGTAGTTCAGATGGAAAGCAGCTTCGAGAAGCATCATAAAGGCTTGTGACTCCCACTCACTGATTTTACAATAAGAAACTGAATTTAAATGAAATACAATATTTAAATATTAATGAAATATAATGCTCAATCGTTGGACTATGCACTCACACTTAGTATTTACCTGATTACTTACACATACATTTGTTGATGGGCTTCAGCTACAAATAGATGTAGCGATAATAGAATGAGAGTCTTGAATATATCTAGGGTGTGAGGCAAAAGCTTACATAGACAGCATAACATATCGGTTCTGGGAAAAGGAGATTGGCGTTCGGTTACCCATTAAAATGTGAGGTTATCTTATCTACTGTAGAAATGAAACAATCGATTATATTTGTTAATGAACAAAATATATTCTTTAAAAATTGACTTTAACGATTGAGACTTACTGCGATAATTCAAAAGATAATATAAAACTCTGACATTATAACTGAAGGAAACTCTAGGCATAAAATTTGCAATTCTCTTGACCGGATATTTAAAAGTTGTACAAGAAATTTATCCCTCACTGTTGAATGAACCTCGAACACTTTGAGTGTCATTACGACGTATTACCGAGCTCGATAGCTGCAGTCGCTTAAATGCGGCCAGTATCCAGTAATCGGGAGATAGTGCGTTCGAACCCCACTCTCGGCAGCCCTGAAAATGGTTTTCCGTGGTTTCCCATTTTCGCACCAGGCAAATGCCGGGGCTGTACCTTAATTAAGGCCACGGCCGCTTCCTTCCACTTCCTAGGACTTTCCTATCCCATCGTCGCCATAAGATATATCTCTGTCGGTGCGACGTAAAACAAGTAGCAAGAAGAAGAAAAAAGATTACGACGTATTCCTTTGAGTTGGTATCAGCTAAAGGTATATCAAGCCTACTTTGGTGATGTATCCTTTTAATTTCACATACAAGGTATATCATGGCTTGAAATTATATTCACACTTCACAATCAAATTTACAAGTAATTCACAGATAACTGTTAGTCTGCATTACGACGACTCAATATTCGGCTGTCACCTAACTGACACATGAACTCAACTGAACAGATGCACGAAACACACTCCGAACATATAATCCATTTGGTCACTGACGATTACGTATCCATATCACTGTTCCTCATTCGTCTCCTTCCAGTTGACTCAAATTGGCTTCATGGCAAGCCTTTCCATTTATCTTCTTCCAACCAACTGCTTCCAAGCAACTGAACTCTCCAAATGACTGACCGACTGAGGCCTTACCATCCAAATGACTATCCATCGACCAAGGCTCCATCCATCTGGCTGACTCTATAAAAGACTGGTCTTTGTATATATAGACACTAGTTGTCACACCTACGTAATCTCCAAAAATAGCAATGATGTCACTCCCACCCGGCTACAAATGTTACACACTATGTTGAAATTTCCTGAGGCAAACTAGGGACTTCCTAAATATGATCTCATCGCTAAAAGCATACAATGACAGAGCGATGACTTGACAGTTATGGTAGCAGTATTGCAAGATGTGTTGCAATGTTTTAAAAGGTAGCATCACAAATAATATATTCATATCCGATATTAGGCATAAAGTCTCACTTTACATTATTTTGATGCCAATATACACACACATATACAGCGTGAACAAATATGCAGCACGTGGGGGTCGGCATGCGGTCCTTCGTCGAAATTCACGGCAAAAGTTTATCTTGAATAGAATAATGTATTGTCGTTAGGCATTTGCAGTTGCAATGGACAGAGTCATAGGTGCATAGTTACAAAATATTACAAGTATCTCATTAAGCACAAAAAATACAACTATATACACAAAAGTTAAAATAAACATAACAATATTCGTCCAAGAGAGTGATAAATAACTACGAATTTACCAGCGTGATAGGATGTGTAACGGTCACTCACCTAATTACGGCTGCCGTCATCGTGAACTCCACTTGTCTTCCTCTACTCGCCGCTATTAACACTCATCTAACCGGCCTTGTACTTTCGCTGCCGCCTCGTCTTGCGTCCGTCCTGCTAAACAGCTCACTGCATACTGGCACACCACTGGATTACGTGACCCGCTGCGTCACTGTCTGATGCTTCTCGATGTTTTGTGTGCTTCATTCTTGAACTTTCTGTGGTGGTATAAATACCTGGCCCACTCACTCGGTCTTCAGTCCAGCGCTGATACCGAGTGAGGTTGGAGGGTCGTCTAAGGAGTTCCCAGTGTTCTGCTGGGAAACTCCATTTCTCTTCTACTATATTGGGTGAGCAACAGAGTACTTTTATTATTATTATTATTATTATTATTATTATTATTATTATTATTATTATTATTATTATTATTATTATCACATTATTGTTTATCTAATGGATTTTGAACTTACCTTCGTTGCTATGGCCGGGTTCTTTTTAGTTTGACATGAGTGTTATTTCCCCTCAAAATATGAACTTCAGTTAATCGTAATTTCAAGTGTTTGTGAATGATTGAACAGTGGCCTGGACTCAACAACTTTTAACATGAACAGATCCTGCACTCCGCAACTCAAAGTGTTCAGGCGACTCCCACTGTTGTGATCCCGTGCTTGCCCCTTCCTACTGCCTTTCTTCTCCTTTTGTTCATTTTTTTGGAAACTGTATTAATTTATTCCGAAGCTTGCAGTATGCCATGTCCGTATGAATTTCCTTACGTTATAGTTTGTAAATGGTCTAGGGATTTTTCTGTGGTATACATTATTCACGATGATTGTTTCATTAATGTATCATATTACGAAATCCCAAGTTGTGATTTGAGGTTAACATTCACATAGAAAGAATACACTGTCTTGATTAAGCTTTATCATTGTTTTTCTTATTCCTTCCACTGACTTCCCATTGGTCCCAGCCTTTTTCTCTTTGGATGGCCTGTCGATGATTCTTTATCAATTACTACATCATTGCTTGTCCTCTACGAATTGCTGGATATCGAAACAAGTTTGATTTCTTCTACACTCCTAATTCGTAACAAAATGGTAGCAGAGTAACTTATCCGATTTATTTAGTGTCGACTTCCTCTTATTCTTACTCTCTGTTATTTAATCATTGATTTTATTTTTTCTTCTTGCTATAAAACCGTTCTTCTTTTCTGAACATGGCAACCTTTTCCGATAATTTTCCGTTATATTCTTCTGATGCCTATTCATTTACACCCCCGGCTTCTCTGTCTCTACCTGATCCACCTTGTGCGGATTTAATTTCTTTTGAGATACTGCATCCTCAGAATCTGCATCCGCTATTTTTTCGTCTCCGCATTCTAACACTTCAAATTTACATGATCAAGACTTGAAACTAAAACTTCCAACGACCACTCATCATTTACATCCTGAATCTTCTAAGCCACACACCTCATCGCCTGTTTCCTCAAATCCACTTACTCACTCACTGAATCTAGAAATTATTAACCAATCATTAACACAAGTGCCTACTTTAACAGATACAAATCCTCGAAATTTAACTATTTGGTTATTTTCCGTTCGTAAATTCCTTAAAGTTCAGCTTGTCCCATTTTCTCAACTCATTAGCTTATTAACCTCTAAAACTACTGGACATTTAACTAATTTTTGGCTGGGGAATACGGCACATTTTCAGGATTGGGCTCAATTTCGAACTTGTCTTCATAATTACTTCCTATCTTATGAAGTACGTCATAAATTAAGTTTGGAATTTGTTCGCCGTCATCAACGTTCTGACGAACATATCCGCGACTATTTAGACTCCATTTTTACCTTTAGTGATGTCCTTAACATCGTCCTTAACATCGCTAATAACCCATCGGACTTAATATCAATCGTTACATTTTATTCTGTGCCTTCCTTTCGACAACTTCTTCATGTACATTCCCCTCCTACCTCTTTGCTACAATTGTATACCGCAGCACAAGTTCATACGACTTACCCATATGCCAATAGTTCCTACTATGCTCATGTACCACCACCCGTCTTACCTCCCTCTACTACCTCTCCCCCGTTGACAATATTATTACCAATGTCTCGTCCTGCTACAGTTAGTAAACCTATTATTTGTTATCGCTGTAAAGGTACGGGACATATAGCTAAAAATTGTGCCTCCCATTCCTGAAAACGCCTACAACCCACGTCCGTAGGCAGGAGACGTGTTCAAGGGACAAATCTGCCTAATCAAATACATTCTTTTTACCATGATACTTCCACTACTCGGCGGCTTCCTCGATGTTCCACTAGTTTTCGTACTACAACGAGCGTAAAATATGGTTCTCATATTTTTTGCTCATTACCCAGGACTTCTTATATTGTGGTCTTGCTTCACGATATTCCTACTATTGCACTTTTAGATTCTGGTTCGACTACTTCTTTAATTAGTCTAGAACTTTTCCAATCTCTTCAGAATATTTTTTCTCATCTTTAACTTTCTCTGTCTCACTTCGTTGTACTTCTGTATCAAATGATGTACTTCATACCCTTGGCCAAGTCAGGCTTAACCTAAAAAATTCAACATTTTTCTTGGCACTACTCTTTTAATGCCGTAGAAAACTTATCATATCCACTAATTCTAGGACATGATTTTTTTCGTCACACTGGTTTGGTACTTGATTCTTTTAATTCCTCTATTCGTTTTAATTTTTCGGACATTAGGATTCCATTAGTGAATTATTCAGATTTTCCTCTTTCACATCTTCCTTCCGTTCGCCAGGACTATGTGTATTGTAATCGTTCTCAGTCTGATCAACTTGATAATTTGTTAACTGAGATTTCTGAAGTTGTAACCCCTAAACTAGGAACTGTTACTAATTTCCATGCTCATATTGATCTCACTGATACCACTCCTGTTCGATCTCCCCCGTATCACTTGAGTCCGCCCAGAATGAAAATCCTTAATCAACTTGTAGACAAAATGCTGGACGATAAAACTATTGTACCCTCCCCTTCTGCTTACGCCTCTCCCGCGTTCATCGTTGATAAACCTGACGGGTCCTTTAGATTTACAGTTGATTACCGAAAATTCAACTCCAAGATTCTCGACGATGCCTACCCCATGCCTAAAGTTCAAACTGCTTTTCAGCATTTTTCCAATACACTATATTTTTCCCTCTTAGATTTCAATTCTGCGTATAATCAGTTACCCTTAGATGATAGCAGCTCTAAGTATACTGCTTTTATTACACCCACGGGTCTGTATCAATTCACAAAAGTACCTTTCGGATTAAATCTTGGTTCACAAATCATGCAAAGATTTGTTGACAATCTTTTTTTCGACATAAAATATCAGTATCTATTTCCGTACGTAGATGACCTTTTGATTTATAGTCCTGACCTTGATACTCATATTAAACATCTTCGTGAAGTACTTTCTCATTTATGTTTTGTTAATCTCAACGTCAATCCTTCCAAAATTATTTTAGCCCAGACTTCCATTAAGTTTTGGGGGCATATTCTTTCGAATAACGGCATTTCTGTTGACCCTGATCGTGTTTCTGCAGTTGATCGTATTACTCCACCTAAAAATCTGGAACAGTTGCGAACATTCTTAGGTATGGTGGGCTTTTATAGTAAATTTATCTCCCACTATTCCCACATATCTGAGCCACTTACTTAAACGGAAAAGTATGAAATTTCACTGGGGAGAACAGCAGCAAACTGCATTTCTTTCTCTGAAATCTGCTTTAACAAAATCCTCTATTCTTCAAATACCTGATTTTGATTTACCTTTTGAAGTTTATACGGACGCCTCTGACATTGCTGTTGGAGGAGTCTTAAATCAAAACCGAGACGGTAAGCTCCTTCCTATTGCTTATTTTAGCCGCTTGCTTTCGCCTATTGAACGTAGGTATTCTATTTATGAAAGGGAAGTATTAGCGTTGTGCCCGTTGCATTTTCGGACGTGTTTCAAAATGGCGCCTAGGAAAGGTGTAGACCACTCAGACCCAAGAGAGTATACAACAAAGTCTTAACATTTAGATGCAATAGGAGGCCATGATTAACTTGGAACGACTACATTTCAAAGGCGGTGCAGAACAGAGCAAGGTCAAGCGAATTGTCTCAAAAAACAAGTAAAATAGAAAAGATTATTGAAAAACTGACTTGAAAAACTGAACTCAAGAAGACAAGAAGCAAATTGCTGTTGCTCCGTAGAAGAAAGGAAATTGTAAAAATTCCGGCAGAAATTCTGAAGAAAAGCTATTATAAGTTTTAAAAAGGCGGCAAAACAACCTGCAGAAACACTATGGAGGATATAAATACAGCAAGATTTACGAGAATTTATTTAAATACGTATACTGATGGACCCGAGGCGCAAGATCAGCGATACTTCGGAAATCATAAATTGGAAGCCGTAAGAAGAGAAAAGGATAGGAGAGAATTACTCCATTAGAAGGAAAATCGAGGAAGGAATAACATTTTAGAAAATAAATAATTTAAATTTGAGGATTTTCGTAAGACTAGACGAGTGATCTTACGCAGACTTAGAGAATTGGTCAATTATAACATAAGAGAATAGTTTAAAAGAAATATTATTCTAAGAAGAATCTAAAAATGAATATTTACTTCTCGAAAATATTTTATTTTATTGGCAGTTATTCCGAGAAGAAGATGAATTGCTAAGCATCCAGATGGACCAAGCTGGAGGGAGATATCATCCGAACAGCTGAACCTACCCAAGATGAGAGGAGGAATTCGCCCAGCCGAACCTACCTAAGATGGGATGAGGAGTCCAGCCGAACCTCGAACCAGGGCCAATGAACCAGCCATGTGATGAGCAGGAGAAGAGCAGCTGACGGCTAATATGATGAAAGACGAGCTAAGTGTTTACAATAAGTAATATAATTCTTAATTCAGCTAGGCATATACATTAGAATAGAGTATTCTAAGTGTGAAATATTTAAGAGTGCAAGTGAAACAGTGAAGTGAAGTGCGTTACATTTAAGCTGCTAATACTATATTGAGTTAGTGTGTAATTAAATAGATATCTCGTGAAGTATGACTATGTATGAACACGTGGATCTACGAGGTAGTTAAGAATACGATTAGGAAGAAAAGTTATACAACAGCTGATTGCAAAGATTGTCATATGGTGAATAATATCTATGAATCTCGCGAAACCATTCAGTCAAAGATATGAAGTGAAAGATATCGTCGAGTTATTCCTTGTAAAGTAATGTTGTTAAATGCACAAATACAGTATTTAAGGTTAAGCATCGTAATTTTAGAAGAGAATTGATCAATGTAAAGGAGTATTTACGTACAGAATAATGTTATGTCTCAGTAGTTGCAATTATTATGAAGGAGATTATGAACGATGAGAATAGATATTGAGAAAGATGAAATGGAATTAATTGAAGGTTGTATAAGGTAGTAAGAAGATATATGAATTGATCTGAGTATGATAATGTGCGTTGTGGTAATTATGAGACATATATATGGATGGTAGATGTTAAATATGAATGATATTGGATCAGTTAGACGATGCAAGCACAGGGAAAGAAATACACCGCGGGAGTGACATGAAATAAGGTATGGATGGTGAATATTCGTATATAGTTGAGATCTGAGAGGTGATGTAACGAATACAGCTATTAATATTAAGATATATGAATTTTGTGACGTATTCTCGTAACATATGTGAAGTGTAAGGTATGTAGGATAATATAATAGAAATGACGTATATACATAGTACCGAGATATCACAACGCAGATACTGGTTGAATTACTTGCACATATGATATATTTCAGATAAATTCAACGAATGAATGCATATTGAGCCTAATAACAATGAATTAAGGATTATTTATATAGAATAGTGAGATAGATTATTTTATATTTTGAGTGTTGTTTTATAATTCATGCTAACATTTTAAATGAGAAGATAGTAGATTAGGAGCTGTGATTTTGGAGGTAGTAGGGATGGAAACCTTAGCACGTCAGTCGTCATAATACAGTTCTTCACAATGATATTCTACATTAACGAACTCAGATTTCATAACTTAAAATTTATAAATTATATGGAGGAATTCCAAAAAATAACTATAATGTAATTGTGATACAGTGATACATGTGAATGACTAGTTTAATTTTTCAAAGATGATTATAAATATGGAAACTTGCGTTCATTTCAGAAACAGAGAATTCGTTATACGATATTATTTTGCTTTGTAAGCCAGCGCTGACTTAAATATTGAATTTCACGAATAATTATTGATTTTGAGCAACGATTCTGAAAGATTATAATGACATGAGTTCGCAATTCTTACTTAGATTTCTTATTTTAATAAATATGTTTTCTCATTATTTTATAATTCAGTGAGTGATAATTTGTAGTAGTTGTAAGTACAGTAACTTAGTTTGTAAGGTGTTGATCATGCGATTTGCGTTGGAATATTGCAGTCGGTGATGAATTTACACTTCTATGCGATAGGATGGAGACGTTCATCGGTGATTATCGCGTACGGTCCCTACGTTTTTCTCTGAATTCACGTAAAGCCTAACCTACAAGAAAAATTAAATATTTTTCTTATTTGATGAGATACCCTGAGATTACATCTGACTGTCGGGAATTTATGGCTGTGTCTTATCTGGACGCGGGATGGACTCAGTGTTAATCCTTACCATTGAGCATTTTTCCGAATACCTGGACCATCGACAATTCCTTGTTCAAACTGATAATCAGGCCCTATCCTGGTTATTGGATAATGCCCCTACAATAGGCAGAACTGGTCGATGGCTGCTCCGCCCCTCTCATTTTAAGTTTTCTATTAAATTTGTCTCTGGCTATCAAAACTCAGTTGCTGATGCTCTTTCTCGTCTCTTCCCAACACACCTCTTTAACTTTGGATCAACTTCCCTCTTATGAAGTTAACACCATTTCTTCTCTTATTGATTTTCCATTACCTTTTGATTCCTGTTACCAACATCAATCTACTGATTCTTATTGTAAAGACATTAAGATTTCTCTTTCTGCTGCTGACTATGATGGACCTTTTCGGATCCATAATGATTTGCTGGTCTTTAAACCAACTCCTAAATCGATTCCTAGAGTTGTCATTCCTTCCCTTTTAAGTTCTATGCTGTTCCAGTATTATCATTGTTCTCCTACAGGGGGACACTTTGGGCGCGCTAAAACTTATTCTCGGTTGGCATCTCAATTCGTTTGGCCCAATATGCGTAGGGATGTCTTCGATTGGGTCAAATCCTGTATATTATGCCAGAAACACAAACCGCCGAACACATTATCTTTTGGTTCTCATTCGGCCACACCTTCTATTTATCCTGCCGAGAGGTATTATATTGATGTTGCCGGACCTATCACAAAATCCTCTCAAGGCAATGCCTGCATCTTTACTCTTCTTGATGGTTTCTCTAAATTTTTAATTTTGCGCCCGTTGCGTACACTTTCTGCTCAAACCATCATCCGGCTTTTGAATGACCAAATGTTCCCTATTACCGGTTTAACTAAGTACCTAGTTTACGATAACGCTACTGTTTTTACTTCACAATCCTTTTATAACTTTTGCTTTGCCAGTGGTATTAAAAAGGTATTTACTTCACCCTACCACCCCCAAGTCAACCTCGTTGAATGCATGGAAATTTGAAGGTCCTGTTGTCCATCTGCCATTCTGAAGATCAACGCCATTGGGATTCTGAATTACCTGCTTTTGCGCTAGCACTCAATTCTACCACAAATAACTCCACCTCTTTTTCCCCGGCGAAATTATTTTTGGGTAAAGATTTGCAAACTCCTTTAGATTTAACATGGGATTTACCTTCTTTGCTCTTTTCTCCCCATAATCAATTCACTCAGGCTGAGTGGAAAAAGGCATTAACTAAATTTCATCCGGCACAGGAGGTCCATCGACGGGTTCGAAACCGTGGGCACCGTCCCTCAAAATTTAAACTTTTAGATAAAGTACTGCTAAAGAACCATCCTCAAAGTTCCGCTATTGATCATATATCCGCTAAACTTTGCCCCCGTTGGACAGGCCCTTTTTCAAGCATTCGATTCTCAACCCCTGTTTCTGTTTTATTACAGGATGCGAATTATCCTTCCATTATTAACAAGGCCCTTGTTTCGCAGTTGAAACAGTATTTTCAGTAATTTTCTTTCTCTTTTGCTTTACCCAGTCACCCTCCAACCCCACCCGGGTCAACTGGACTCTCCCATCCAGGTGGAAATTAGGGAATGTTTCCCTCTTTTTTATTTTATATAAAGCATGTGAATGGGATATATTTTCCTTACCCTAGACCATATTCGTGTTTGTTTATTGTATTGTTCTTCCCCCCTCTTTCACCTTTTACTATTTGTTTATCTAAGCTTTGTTTCTTGCCGAGTCTGCTTTTGTTCCAGCCCCTCTTTTCTTACTTCCTCTTCGACCGTCGCCATTCGTCGGATCCACATTGACTCTTCACTCCCGGAATCCTTCGGATTCCTGGCCGACGGGAGAATATGTAACGGTCACTCACCTAATTACGGCTGCCGTCAACGTGAACTCCACTTGTCTTCCTCTACGCGCCGCTATTAACACTCATCTAACTGGCCTTGTACTTTCCCTGCCGCCTCGCCTTGCGTCCGTCCTGCTGAACAGCTCACTGCATACTGGCTCACCACTGGATTACGTGACCCGCTGCGTCACTGTCTGATGCTTCTCGATGTTTTGTGTGCTTCTTTCTTGAACTTTCTGTGGTGGTATAAATACCTGGCCCACTCACTCGGTCTTCAAAGGACGAGCTGACAGTCGTAGCGGAAGGACGTACGTGCCACTCGCTCCGCTATCTCTCTCCTTGCCAGGCGCTCAGTACTTCTCAAGTGCTAACCTGACAGCTGTACTTATTAGTACGACTTCGGAAGAGCATTTGTCTGAGCTGAGCACTTCTCAGTGCTCGCTCTTTCTCTTTCAGAGTTTATTACAGGAGGATCAGGATGACTACGGCGGACAACGAGACAGACTGGGACGCCTACAGGGACGGGTGCGACCCCCCTGACGGCTTCGAGTTCGGAGAGAGCTCCGCCATCCCGGTGGACCCGGCTCTCCTCGTGTACTACAGGCCGGGGAAGGACACAGCCACTCAGCGTGACATGGTCCTGCGCATGATGCGCCATCCCGTGTCCAAGGGGGCCAGGATCTCCCCTACGCAGCACGTCGAGAGCTTCCTCCCTGGAGGCTTAATCATCAGGGACCAGAGGCAGGAGCGCCTGGTTAATATCGCGAGGGATCTCTCTCAGATATACCAGGTCATCCGGCTGCCAGGCAGAGATGACGCTCCAGGGATGTTCGACGCCTACTAATTGAGGCGCTTTACCAGCACGGCCGCCATCCAGACGGACAGGAGGGACCGATGGACGAGGAATAAGGCGGTTAATACCGACTTAGTCCTCCCGTCTACGCCGGAGACCAGCGACGCCACCACGGAGGTGGAGCATGCTGCCCCCTGCCGCCGCGACTGTGCGACCCAGGCCGAGCGGCTCGGAACTGCGAAGTGGACGTAGACCGCTCCTCCAAGGACCACCTTCACGAAGTGGTCGCAGACGCAGGCCTGCCAGGAAGGGCCTGTTACCCGGGCGCAATCCAGGAAAGTGCCCGCGAAGATGGACTGCAGCATAACAGTGGAGCAGGACGCCCCCTGGCGTTCTGAGGCTGCTGTCCAGGCCCAACCTGCCAGCATGTCTGTCGAGCTGCAGACCTCGATGTGCGCCCCACAGGACCGGGAACGCAGTCGAGAGCTAGCACCGACCGACGCCGCCGACGCCAGCCAGGAGAAGGAAGAACACGGCGACGCAGCGGAGCCACCAGCTACCCCGGGGTCACCAGGCCGGGAGGAGGGCCACCAGGACGAGGCCTCTTCCCCTGCCGAGAAGAAACACCCGGGAAGAAGACGACGCCGGACGAGGAAGCAGAAGACAACGCCGGCCCATCAGGAGAGGGCCGCCCAGCCGCAACCCAAGACTGCTCCCAGGACAGCAGTCAACCGAGGAGCCAATCAGGAGAGGACCTCAGCGGGTAGCGGCAGTCAGGTGAGAGTAAAACGTCCTCCTCAGCAGCTCTTGCAGTGTTTCCGCTGTCTGAGGTGGGGCCACCGTCAGGTCAGCTGTGGGCTCGAAGTGAGGTGCAACCGCTGTGGTGGTGATCACCACTACACAGCCTGCGCAGCACTTAGGGAGGCGCCGGTGTGCGACAACTGATCGGGGGGCCACCCCTGTCTACCGGGCCATGGCGCGGGCAGAGAGGAAGGTGGCCCGGCGCCATGACCCACCCCCTTCCAGGTCGCCCCCGCCTCGGCGGGCTTGGCCTCATTCTCCGGGATCGGAGACTGGGTACGAGGTACCCCAAGGAGGTGCAGCCGTGCGGCAGGCGCTAGTGGTACTCGATGCATGACTCCGCAGCCGGTAAGGACCTCCCTAGTCACAGCAGTGCCCAGACGGTCTGATCCCCTGGCAGACGGAATGGCGATGAATGAGTTTATGACTTGTGCATGTTACCTGTTCCTAACTAACACAACCTCTGGTCTATTTCCAGCCCACATCCTTACATGTGCTATCAAAAGATGTCAGGTTTTACATGTAGGGTCTTTCATCTTTCTGCCTATGTGGTTTTTCCCTGACCCGTCAATACCATACTTGAACACCACCTTACCTAACACAAACTCTTGCCGTGGTAGCGTGTCTGACATGGAAACCGGCAGATACTCCTTGTATCAATTCCCACTCCTCCCTGCTATCTTCTTCTCCTTCTTAGAAATAACAGCATGTCGGAGGCCATGTAGATTGAGTCGATGGTCACGCGGGAGGAGCGGGCTTCGGGGGACTCCCCGAAAATAAATCGGTCTTCAGTCCAGCGCTGATACCGAGTGAGGTTGGGGGGTCGTCTAAGGAGTTCCCAGTGTTCTGCTGGGAAACTCCATTTCTCTTCTACTATATTGGGTGAGCAACAGAGTACTTTTATTATTATTATCACATTATTGTTTATCTAATGGATTTTGAACTTACCTTCGTTGCTATGGCCGGTTTCTTTTTGGTTTGACATGAGTGTTATTTCCCCTCAAAATACACTGACTGCCAGGGCAAATGCAACACCAAGAAGGAATGGTCAGAACTTTATGCCAATTGCAGGGTAGACTGACGTCACTGAGGTATGCTCATGATGTGAAATGCGCCGCTGTGCTGCGCACGTAGCGAACGATAAATGGGACACGGCGTTGGCGAATGGCCCACTTCGTACCGTGATTTCTCAGCCGACAGTCATTGTAGAACGTGTTGTCGTGTGCCACAGGACACGTGTATAGCTAAGAATGCCAGGCCGCCGTCAACGGACTTTACGAGGGGTATGGTGATCGGGCTGAGAAGGGCAGGTTGGTCGCTTCGTCAAATCGCAGCCGATACCCATAGGGATGTGTCCACGGTGCAGCGCCTGTGGCGAAGATGGTTGGCGCAGGGACATGTGGCACGTGCGAGGGGTCCAGGCGCAGCCCGAGTGACGTCAGCACGCGAGGATCAGCGCATCCGCCGCCAAGCGGTGGCAGCCCCGCACGCCACGTCAACCGCCATTCTTCAGCATGTGCAAGACACCCTGGCTGTTCCAATATCGACCAGAACAATTTCCCGTCGATTGGTTGAAGGAGGCCTGCACTCCCGGCGTCCGCTCAGAAGACTACCATTGACTCCACAGCATAGACGTGCACGCCTGGCATGGTGCCGGGCTAGAGCGACTTGGATGAGGGAATAGCGGAACGTCGTGTTCTCCGATGAGTCACGCTTCTGTTCTGTCAGTGATAGTCACCGCAGACGAGTGTGGCGTCGGCGTGGAGAAAGGTCAAATCCGGCAGTAACTGTGGAGCGCCCTACCGCTAGACAACGCAGCATCATGGTTTGGGGCGCTATTGCGTATGATTCCACGTCACCTCTAGTGCGTATTCAAGGCACGTTAAATGCCCACCGCTACGTGCAGCATGTGCTGCGGCCGGTGGCACTCCCGTACCTTCAGGGGCTGCCCAATGCTCTGTTTCAGCAGGATAATGCCCGCCCACACACTGCTCGCATCTCCCAACAGGCTCTACGAGGTGTACAGATGCTTCCGTGGCCAGCGTACTCTCCGGATCTCTCACCAATCGAACACGTGTGGGATCTCATTGGACGCCGTTTGCAAACTCTGCCCCAGCCTCGTACGGACGACCAACTGTGGCAAATGGTTGACAGAGAATGGAGAACCATCCTTCAGGACACCATCCGCACTCTTATTGACTCTGTACCTCGACGTGTTTCTGCGTGCATCGCCGCTCGCGGTGGTCCTACATCCTACTGAGTCGATGCCGTGCGCATTGTGTAACCTGCATATCGGTTTGAAATAAACATCAATTATTCGTCCGTGCCGTCTCTGTTTTTTCCCCAACTTTCATCCCTTTCGAACCACTCCTTCTTGGTGTTGCATTTGCTCTGTCAGTCAGTGTATGAACTTCAGTTAATCGTAATTTCAAGAGTTTGTGAATGATTGAACAGTGGCCTGGACTCAACAACTTTTAACATGAACAGATCCTGCACTGCGCAACTCAAAGTGTTCAGGCGACTCCCACTGTTGCGATCGCGTGCTTGCCCCTTCCTACTGCCTTTCTTCTCCTTTTATTCATTTTTTTGGAAACTGTGTTAATTTATTCCGAGGCTTGCACTATGCCATGTCCGTATGAATTTCCTTACGTTATAGTTTGTAAATGGTCTAGGGATTTTTCTGTGGTATACATTATTCACGATGATTGTTTCATTAATCTATCATATTACGAAATCCCAAGTTGTGATTTGAGGTTAACTTTCAAATAGAAAGAATACACTGTCTTGATTAAGCTTTATCATTGTTCTTTTTATTCCTTCCACTGACTTCCCATTGGTCCCAGCCTTTTTCTCTTTGGATGGCCTGTCAATGAATCTTTATCAATTACTACGTCATTGCTTGTCCTCTACGAATTGCTGGATATCGAAACAAGGTTGATTCCTTCTACACTCCTAATTCGTAACAGATGGCGTTCGCCTTTATTACCCCCCTTGAAACAGTGTTAATTTTTCTTCAAATTCAGATACTGAGTAGAAGCTATTGGATGTCAACCAATTTTTAAGGATTCTTTTGAAGTTACATAGGGGCATATTCTTTACTTGGGCAGATAGTTTGTTGAATAATTTAATGCCATTATACCTCTAGTTTTCTTGTGTTTTTCTCAGCCTAACACGTGGTAAATCTAAATCGTTCCTATATCTTGTGCCATATGAGTGTGCATTGCTGCGGGTTGCTAGGTCGATATTTTCTTTAGTATTTAGTATACTATGATGAATGTATAATGAGGGAAGAGTCATAATTGCAAGGTCTTGGAACATAGGTCTACAGACTCCGTTGTGGTCTTACCTTTAATACATCTTATTGCCTTCTTTTGCCACTTGAATACATCTTGAGCCCCTGTTGAGTTACCCCATAACATGGTACCATATGATAAGTGTGAATTGAAAGAAGGCATAGTATGCACTCATTATCTGACTACTACTAACTGATCGTTTAAGTCTGCAAAGAAAAAATATCACTCTAGCCAGTTTTGTACATAACTTGTGCGTGTGTGTGTGTTCCAGGTTAATTTACAATCTAGATAAAATCCCAATAATTTGACAGAATTTCGATCATTATTAGCCAGACCTGAATTAATTAAATGGAAGTAGATCACTTCTTTCTTGTTATTATTTAGGATAAATTTATTTGCCTGCAACAAAGAGGATGATTTGTGTAGCGTTTCTATCCTTTCCTCAACAACATATTTTAAGTCTCTATTTCTTGTTATGATAGTAATATCATCTGCATAGAGCACTGACCTACAGGGTAAATTACAACAATATCATTTATAATTACAAGAAAGAGGAAGGTTCCTATAACTGAACCCTTAACCACGCTTGTTTTTACTTTGAGAGCCCCAGATCGTTGATTTTCTACCAGTACAATATGATACCTGTCACTGAGGTAGGATGTAATTAGTAATAACTCTAAATCTTTCACGCCATAGTAGCTAAGCTTACTTATTGGTATATTGTGCGGTACTAAATCAAAGTCCGCCTCTGTGGTATAGTGGTTAGTGTGATTACCTGCCATCCCCGGAGGCCCGAGTTCGATTCCCGGCTCTGCCACGGAATTTGAAAAGTGTTACGAGGGCTGGAACGGGGTCCACTCAGCCTCGCGAGGTCAACTGAGTAGAGGTGGGTTCGATTCCCTCCTCAGCCATCCTCGAAGTGGTCTCTCACTTCTCCTCCAGGCAAGTGCCGGGATGGTACCTAACTTAAGGCCACGGTCGCTTCCTTCCCTCTTCCTTGTCTATCCCTTCCAAACTTCCCATCCCGCTCGGACAAGGTACTGGTCATCCTCCCCAGTTGTATCCCCCGACACAGAATCTGAAGCTCCAGAACACTGCCCTTGAGGCGGTAGAGGTGGGATCCCTCGCTGAGTCCGAGGGAAAAGCCGACCTTGGAGGATAAACAGATAAAGAAGAAGAAGACTGAATCAAAAGCTTTACTGAGGTCTAACAATGTAGCACTTGTAATGTGGTGAGACTCAAATTATTGAATTACTTCAGTCACAACAGCGTCTAAGGCTTTAATGGTGGATTTATTTGTTCTGAACCCAAACTCTGCGGCCTTTAGTAAATTATACTTTTCAAAATATACAGATAGCTGTTCCTTTTCTATTATCTTAGATATGAAATGGGTCGATAACTGCCTGGATCCATAACATCTCCATTCTTCCTCTTTCTTTCTTTCTTTCTTTCTTTCTTTCTTTCTTTCTTTCTATCTTTCTTAATCTGCTTACCCTCCAGGGTTGGCTTTTCCCTCGGACTCAGCGAGGGATCCCACCTCTACCGCCTCAAGGGCAGTGTCCTGGGGCTTCAGACTCTGGGTCGGGGGATACAACTGGGGAGGATGACCAGTGCCTCGTCCAGGCGGCCTCACCTGCTAAGCTGAACAGGAGCCTTGGTGGAGGATGGAAGTATTGGAAGGGATAGACTAGGAAGAGGGAAGGAAGCGGCCGTGGCCTTAAGTTAGGTACCATCCCGGCATTTGCCTGGAAGAGAATGGGGAAACCACGGAAAACCACTTCCAGGATGGTTGAGGTGGAAATCGAACCCATATCTACTCAGTTGACATCCCAAGGCTGAGTGGACCCCGTTCCAGCCCTCGTACCACTTTTGAAATTTCGTGGTAGAGCCGGGAATTGAACCCGGGCCTCCGGGGTTGGCAGTTAATCACACTAACCACTACGCCACAGAGACGGACATCTCCATTCTTAAACATAGGAATTGTAACTGTAATTTTTAGACAGTCTGGGAAATTCCCCAAAACCTAGTCCCACCAATAGGATTAATAGAAATGCGAGTTAAGAAACGAGGCTCTGGCAACGCTGTAACGAAGTGCAGCGTGGCCAAGCACAGGTCGCATGAACTTGGCGCTCTGTCGGTGCTGTCTCATTGGCACAGTGAGACGAGGTAATGCCGTAACTGCCGGTTGTGCGGACGCGTCGATGTTCGAGTCGCTTTCGCGCCAATTTTTCTTCAGTTAATGTATCAAATTGTATCCAACGAACACCTCCACTATGCAATCCACTATGTTCTGTCTTACCGTTAGAGTTGCCTTTATTTAAACATTCAAACAACATGAACTTCTTACAGACGTAAACGACCACTTTGTTTCGTCCATGGGACAAATAAAGCCAATACTTAGAACATTCTAGTGGCCATCCAATGCGGTACAAGGAAACACAATACAGTACAGTAGGTAGACTACACTGGATTGCCCATTATGCTACGCACAATAATTCTATAGTGTACGTGTGACGTCCAGTCTTATCTTCACAGAGCCGGTACGTACACTTACGAGCAACGTTCACTTCACAGCAGATGTCCAAAGCGACCACCTTGCATTTGCAAACACTTCGCCACTCGCTGGAGCATACTTTGCCGGACCCTACGCAACACACCTGCATCCACCATTGCCGATGCAGCATGCACGCGAGCTATTAGGTCTTGTACATCCATGGGTGGAGTACTATAAACATGTTCCTTTAAGTGTCCCCACAAATAAAAATCTAGTGTATTAAGGTCCGGAGAACCTGGAGGCCAGAACATTGGACCTCCACGACCAATCCATTTCCCTGAAAACGCTTCATTTAACCAGTTTTACGCACAGTCATTCCAAAGTGTGGCGGTGCACCGTCATGGTGAAATCATAGCTGTCGCCGAACACCAAGTGGAACGTTTTCTAAAGCGTCAGGCACAGTATTGCCCAGAAACGTACGATAGCGGGGCGCAGTCAACTTGTTCGGTAATAGGTAAGGGCCTAAAAGCACTTCTCCCACGATTCCAGCCCACAGGTTTATGCCAAAGCGTGCCTGAAAGTCACGTTCACGGGTGACACGTGGGTTGTTGTCAGACCAATAATGGCTGTTGTGATGGTTGAAAATGCCTTCCCGAATGAAGCTACATTTGTCACTCCATATCTCATTCTTTATGAAATGTTCGTTATCTTCAACTTGTTGCAAAAGCCATTCACAGATCTGTACTCGTTGAATGCGGTCTTCTGGTGTTGAGTTAACGTGTAATGATATGGATGTAGTTTTTCGTCGTGCAACACGTCAACAACCAGTGTTTGAGATGCCTGAAACTGCCTTGCAATATCACGAGTATTTCGCCGAGGTGATTGGTGAACGGCTTCAAGAATGTCGTCCTCTGCTTGTGGAGTACGTCTAGTCCTTGGGCGACCTCTGTTCACTATTTGTGGAGGAAGATTACCGGTTTCCCGCAGGCGTTGCTCAAGGCGACGAAATACATTCTTATCGGGATGGCGCCTTTGAGGGTACCGTGCTGCATACTCACGAGCAGCAGCAGAAACTTGGTTATCGGATGCATCCAACACTAAAAGCATATCGGCGCATTCGCCGTTTGTGTACTCCATAAGGAAGCCGCCCTACATGCACTTGACAGGACCAGTTATGGTTGTGCACTGCGTGGTTAGTCGACTCATGCATTCAGTTGAATGAATCACACTGGCATGTGTTTGACTATTGTCATGTGACAACAGGATGTCATGCTTACAAACGCAGTTACACGACGGGAATTAGGGACCTGACGTCACATACACAAAAGAAAAAACAACCTGACGTAGATTCGAGCCGTAGTTCCATGGTGCATGTGGGTTTGATAACCCAGCCGTCTACTCAGTGAGCTGCGACGGCGGGTACGATAGAGCGGGTTGATGCACGTTTCTCTATTACATTCCGATGCGCTGCAGGATGTGACAGTGTTGCCAGCTTCTCGTTTTCGACTTGTTTTCCAACAGCACCAAATCCGATTTGGCTATAGAAACGTTCGTCTTGCAATCGGATGAGGAATCCCATGCCGACCTCCAAGTGCGGCATTTTTTGTTCAGTCTGTATATACACAATAAATCAAACACAATAAAGCAAGCGATAATTAATTAATACACAGCGAAATCAGATTATAGAATGAATCACACAATAATAATAGTTACAATGGTAATAATAATAATAATAATACAGATACAATAATAATAATAATAATAATAATAATACAGATACAGTAATAATAATATAGATATAATAATAATACAGATGAATGCTTGTAACGGGATTTGAACCGCTACAGGCTACAGTTAAACAAAATGTGGTTGAAATCGCCATCCTCTGCATACTGACATCGACAACGTGGTAAATCCAAAACCGATGTAGATGTGAAGGGAATGATCCATGATTTAGCCTCATTCGGATTACTGAAACCGTTAGACCACGTGACCGATGAAACTTATAATACCATGGCTTACGAGGGATGTTGGATTGTGAAGTTGACATGTTTCCCATTCGTAGACCACTTGTGACGAATTTGCTGTCGAATAGTGAGAATAAAGTCCATCCATGGGAGTTGCAGCGCTGTACATGCCTCTCTTATCAACCATATGTTATTGCCAATATTCCTAACTTTTACAATCCTCTTATTTATCACCTTTATTTTTAACTATCACAAAAACAGCTTCGTGATCAGTTATACCATTTGTCACTTCAGTATCTTTAATGAGCCCATCTGGTTTATCAGCACCACATCTAGAATATTTTCCCTCTTGCTGGTTCCACCACATTCTGATTCAACTGTCCTTTCCAGATTAACATATTCACCATTTGTTTGTCATGCTCTCTGTTATTCGCATTACTTTCCCAGTTAACATTTTGGTAAATTGAGATAACCTGCTGCAGTAAGGTTCCTTTCTATGCCGCTCCTCGCATAGCTGATAATCTTGTCAGATCATACCGCGTCAGCGTCACCACTTCAGTCTGTTCACCTAAAAACGTGAAGTTGCCTATTATCTTTAAAGATGAGCCGTACATCTAGAATTTCATGTTTCTCATCCATAACCTTTTCGTAGCTTACAAATCCTTCTTTCACTAGTATGAATACTTCCCTCCCACCATTCCTGTTGTGTCTCTACGATGATTACTCCAGTACCGTCCGGCTCCATGGCTAAATGGTTAGCATGCTGGCCTTTGATCACAGGGGTCTCGGGTTCGATTCCCGGCAGGGTCTGGAATTTTAACCATCATTGGTTAAATTCGCTGGCACGGGGACTGGGTGTATGTGTCGTCTTCATCATCATTTCATCCTCATCACGACGCGCAGGTCGCCTACGGGAGTCAAATCAAAAGACCTGCACCTGGCGAGCCGAACTTGTCCTCGGACACTCCCGGCACTAAAAGCCATACGCCATTTCATTTCACTCCAGTTCCGTGACAAAATTTCCTCGTCAGTAATATAATTTCTAAGCCGCGATCCAACTCCTATTACAATATGTGGCAAATATATGTCGATTAAATTACTTGTGTTTGTCCTAACACACTTCTCTTCACATTCATATAACATACCACATTACCAACCACCACAGAAACACGCATTGCTACAGAAAGTATTGGCACATCCTATGTTTCCCCAAAATATGTGTATACAGGAAGCGTGAAAGAAAATAACATGTGTCGCCCTTAATATAATGTACAGGCAAGCTACAATGCACTGCCATCACAACAATAACACACTTTAACACCGCAAAACAAGTATTGGCACAGTATACTACTAAACACTGTAGGTGTTCGTGCTTACGTTTCAGTATCGTGTATGCAAGCCAATAGCAGGAATGACAGCCTCCAGACATTTCGGCATTGAATGCACCAACCTCCTCGTCGTTTCAGGTGCAATTGCCGACCATCCATCTTGTAGAACCCTGTTCAGTTCTTCATTACCAGACGGGCAGCGCTTGTTATTATCTCTTCCAAGATGATCCCACAAATACTCGATGGGATTCAAATCGGGGCTCTGTGGTGGAGTAAGAAGTCATCTGGGGACATTCTCGGGGTCGTTATCCTGTTGGAAATGGAAGATCCCATCTAGGCCCAGCATGTGTACATTTTTGGATAAGTTATCCCGCAACACACCAACGTATTTGTACTGATCCATATGTCCTTCAATAGAGGCCAACTTTCCAACTCCCGAGGATGACACGCACCCCCAAACCATAACATATCCACCACCATGCTTTACTGTTAGCACTGTGGGTTGTTGGTGTAATTCGGTGTTAGGTTTTCGCCACGCTTTCTTTCGTCCGTCAGAACTAAACAGGTTGAACTTCGACTCGTCCGAGAATATAACAGTGTCCCTGAATTCCAGCGGTTTTCCACAATATTCCCTGGCAAACGCAAGGCGTTTCGTCCTATTTATCTCCGAGATATATGGTTTCTTTCGTGGGGATCTGCCATGTATATCGGCGCTACGCAAGACATTCCGTACTGTCTGTGCACTTACCGTCTTGTTAGATATTGTGGTGACGTCCGCAGCTAACGAGGCAAAACTTCTTGTCGGAACTTTTAGGACTAGACGTACGATGTGCCGTCTCTCTCGTTGTGTGAGTATTCGTGGGTGACCTGGTCTGACTTTGTTTTCTGTAGATCCGTTGTTGTTTGAGTCATCAGTCCACAGACTGGTTTGATGCAGCACTCCAAGCCACCCTATCCTGTGCTAACCTTTCACTTTCTACGTAACTACTGTATCCTACATCTGCTCTAATATGCGTGCCATATTCATACCTTGGTCTACCCCTACCGTTCTTACCACCTACACTTATTTCAAAAAGCAACTGAACAAGTCCTAGATGTCTTAAGATGTGTCCTACCATTCTATCTCTTCTTCTCGTCAAATTTAGCCAAATCGATCTCCTCTCGCCAATTCGATTCAGTATCTCTTCATTTGTGATTCGATCTATCCATCTCACCTTCAGCATTCTTCTGTAACACCACATTTCAAAAGTTTCTACTCTCTTTCGTTCTGAGCTAGTTATCGTCCATGTCTCACTTCCATATAATGCCACGCTCCACACGAAAGTCTTCAAAAACATCTTTCTAATTCCTATATCAATGTTTGAAGTGAGCAAATTTCTTTTCTTAAGAAAGCTCTTCCTTGCTTGTGCTAATCTGCATTTTATGTCCTCCTTACTCCTGCCATCGTTAGTTATTTTACTACCCAAGTAACAATATTCATCTACTTCCTTTAAGACTTCATTTCCTAATTTAATATTCCCTGCATCACCTGCCTTCGTTCGACTGCACTCCATTACTTTTGTTTCGGACTTATTTATTTTCATCTTGTACTCCCTACCCAAGACTTCGTCCATACCATTCAGTAGCTTCTCGAGATCTTCTGCAGTCTCAGATAAAATAACAATATCATCGGCAAATCTCAAGGTTTTGATTTCCTATCCTTGGATTGTGATTCCCTTTCCAAATGTCTCTTCGATTTTCTTTACTGCTTGTTCTATGTAAACATTGAAAAGGAGGGGGAACAATCTGCAGCCTTGCCTCACTCCTTTCTGGATTGCTGCTTCTTTTTCAAAGCCCTCGATTCTTATCACTGCAGACTGATTTTCATACAGATTGTAGATAATTCTTCGTTCTCGGTACCTGATCCCAATCACCTTCAGAATCTTAAATAGCTTGGTCCAATCAACATTATCGAATGCCTTTTCTAGATCTACGAATGCCATGTACGTGGGCTTGTCCTTCTTGATTCGATCCTCTAAGATCAGACGCAAAGTCAGGATTGCTTCACGTGTTCCTACATTTCTTCTGAAGCCAAATTGATCTTCTCCCAACTCAGCTTCAACTTGTTTCTACCACTTGTTTCTTTGCAGTTTCCGGTGGATACTGAAAACCAACACCGCATTTTAGATTCTTGCACACTAGAGTTCACACAATAGTTTCCTAGCGACCTATACTTAACACATCTTCCGTAGATAAATATGCACTATATTTCATAAATATGTCCCTTTCTCACACAGGTTTGTAGAATTGTTTGTAATACGACAGGTTAACTTTTAAAAACCTTGGACGGGCTGCAGTGGCGGCGTGTGAGGGGGCGCCCACGGTACATTTTCTAACAAACCTGTCTTTGTGACTGACCAATACCACCGCACTCATTCAAGTCTTCCGTGTGGAAACAATCTAATTCACTGTTGCCAACCCTCACAGAACGCAGGATGCAAGCCAGAGGCCCAATTTAAATCAAAATTCCTGGGGCCTGTTCCACCAACGAACTTTGCAACTTTTAACTTTGCACTTTTCGGTTCAGATTTTGTTCCACCATCAATTTTCATATTTTTCTTGCAAAGTGAAAAATGAGGAATCTTTTCACTTTTCAATCCTGTTATGTTCGTCCATTGGTACAGCTGTTAATGAACGAGTATGTGCACTAGTTTCTCGGCATAGAATTTGGTTTAGTGATATAAATATATTACGATGAGAGCTTTTGTTATCAAGTGAGGAGAGTGATGAAGAATCCAACAAGAGGACGTATAATGACAGGATTAATTTTCATAACCTCACTTCGACAGAATTTAGCGAGCGTGTTCGTGTTACCCTAATACAGGCAGATTATATTCTTGAAATGATTGGTCATTTATTGAAACCTGCATCAAATTGAAGTCAATTCCTTTCCGAAAAAGAACAAATTCTTATATGTTTACATTGGTCAGGAAATGGTGCCCAGCTGCACGGTGTAGCAGCAATACATGGGACATCAAAATCAATTATTTACAGAACTGTTACTGAAGTCGTAGATGCTACAGTAAATGTAATATTTCCTAACATAGTACGTCGGCCTGATAATCCACACCATATAGCGACGGAATTTCTAATGAAGGGTGGCTTTCCTTCTATGCGTGGATGAGTTGACGGAACCCTCCTATGCTCCTACTGAGCACGAAGAGGTTTATGTTGATAGACATGGGCATCATTCTCTCAATATTATGGTGATTAGTGGTGCAGGCTTGACCTTCTACAGTGCCAATGCTAGTTGGCCGGGTAGTGTGCACGATCCCAAGGTCCTAAGAAACACTACCGTATGTATACGTTTTGACTCAGGTTGGAGGCCATTCCCGAGAGAAGTTATATTAGGTGACAGTGCCTATGGACTGAAAGAGTGGCTAATATCCCCTCTTAATAAAAATCCTGACGATGTTGTTGAACAACGATTTAACAAGGCACATAAATTGACGCGGCGTATTGTTGAGAACAATATTAGAATTTTGGAGGAACGTTTTCCCTGCTTAAACTACTTACAATTATGTCCAATGAAAGCTGGAAAGGTGGTCTTAGCATGTACTGCATTGCATAATATTGCACGTAAAGTTGGAAGAGAAAATGAAGGAGACCTACTTACCTTAATGGATGAAAATAAAGACCCCAATCCTAGAAATGATGAGGCACCCGATCTAGACGCCGTTGCTAAACTCATTTCGTTGTTAAGATATTTCGCTAACTGAACTGAACAATAATTAATATCTGTTTCTACATTAATAACATTCATTTTTATTTATTAAGCTATATTTCTAGTGATCTACATACAATAAACATGTTGCAATGAAATTTAAGTTCAAATGAATCACTGAACACATTCGTTGGCTATGTACGGTATTCTAAGCATTCGTCTGTAGTGTATACATACAGTATCCTGAGAAGCAGAAGCTGCAATGCCACTCGTAAATTCTGAAGGTGGTATCTCCAAACCCTCTTTCCAACTTCAGAGTTTGCAACTTCCTGTGGTAAATTTCCAAGCGGAGAATTTCCTGCCTCAATCTTTTTGTCGTCGTATCATTTTTACTATTAGCAATAGGACGTGGAGAATTTGACAGCTTCCTTTTCTTTCTCCTTGGTGTGTTTTGGAGGTTTTCGCCTCTGGGAATTACAGCAGGAGTCGGTATTGGCACTACGGTCGCTTGATCTTCAATATAGTTTTTTGGAGGTTCAATCCGTCTAAAACTTTCTGCAGGATGACAAAGATAGCAGCTTTCACTTCATCCAATTTCTTATCTTTCCCTCCTTCACTTCCAGTTTTCTTGGCGTTATCTCTCTTTGCCTAAAAGAAAGAATTCAATGCTTGAAACGTGATATATAGGTAAGATGAAATCATTACATACACTCTTCAATCGCTACTACATCACAATTTCATGTAACATACTGCACTGACACATGTGAGGTTATGTAAGCGATATATTCTCGATGAATGAATTTAATGGAAACGTAAATATTTACTTACCAGTGCACGACATCGCCATAATCCAAATAGATTATACCTCGCGTACGTCCAAGATTTTTCGGCTCCAGCTAACTGCAAAGACTGAGCTTTCTTTAGGTTTTCAGTCCAAGCGGATCGCTTGTCATCATTTGATAGGGTTTTTTAAAGTTGCCAAAAAAGATGTCCCGTTTCTCATTGACAACTTATAAGACAGCCAGCTTCTTGCAATTATCTTTCTTTCCTATGATCAAAATTTTCAAACTGCCGGTACTACAATTATACCGTCAAATTCACCGCGAAAAATAAAGAATTAAAATCATGGAGTATTATACAGTTTGCCCATGAAATAAACTTGATCGAATCACTCATACGCAAAGCCGTTTCACTTTGCGAATACATTGAAAAGTTAAACCTAGATCATGGAGGAACAGAAAGACTTTGCACTTTGCAAGAATAGAAAAGTGAAAAGATACAAAGTTCGTTGGTGGAACAGACCCCTGGTCTCAAATGTTACATTTCAATATAATTACAGTATATGTTTTGTTCTTAAAATATGAATGATAGGGCAAACAAGGTCATAAATTATTATTTAATTTTATCGTATACAGCCATGGAGATTTGTCTGGCGAATGCTTGTATGGGGGTTTGTGAGCACATCTTCACTGCTACACTGCTACGGACTCTTCCCATGTGAAAGTCTCTTCCCGCACCCTTCACCCCCCCCCCCCCACCCTCGCGAAATCGACCAGCAGCGCGCTTCCCCCTTACATCTCAACCCCCTCACCAACACCATATCCTCGGACGGAAGCTCGAGAGGCCTTGCCTTATCTTCAACCGGAAAACATTTACTCGTGAACTGCGCGCTGAAAGTCGGTCACTTAAGTTTGGCAACTTATTGTCGGACAGTCTTCCTTATTGATGATAATTTACAGTTTTACAATGAAATGTAATTTTCTTAGAATTATTCGAGTCCAATATTTGACTTCAGATATCGAGATAAAGTAAAAGAACCTTTTTGTTCCCTAGGGAGGACACCGTCCGGGAGTCCTTAAGGGCCGGCCACTACTGACGGTCTGAGTTCAATCTCGAAAACTTGCTGTCCCCTGCTCCTCGCTCTCGTAGAATACTGCTCCGTTCACCATATCAAAGTAGAGGAGATTCCATGTAACAAAGATTTAGAATGGCAGAGTGAAAGAATGTAAGAAGAGGATGTGTACGGGTCACCTCACGGCTTATCCTGTAGGTGTTATCCTAATATTCACCTCCTATTGGCTTCTAATTACGCCTGAATGGTCATTGATTCATCATAACATCGATAGAGATTTCCAGAAAGTTTTATTTCACTTCAATCCAATCAATCAATCAATCAATCAATCACTACTGATCTGCATTTAGGGCAGTCGCCCAGGTGGCAGATTCCCTATCTGTTGTTTCCTTAGCCTTTTCGTAAATTATTGCAAAGAAATTTGAACTTTATTAAACATCTCCCTTGGTAAGTTATTCCAATCCCTAACTCCCTTCGCATAAACAAATATTTGCCCCAATTACTCTACCACAGTAATCCTTTTAAATCAGGCACTTCATTGCTAAAAACTTTAAAGTGCAAGTGTTAGAGGATGGTACAGGAGGGGTAATTTATATAGGTAAATAATTACATAATTCCAACTTGATCTTCATATTGTGATCTTTCCTACTTTAAAGACACCACGCAAACTTACTCGTCTACTAATATCATTCCACACCATCTATCCACTGACAGCACGGAACATACCACTTAGTCGAGCAGCTCGTCTCATTTCTCCCAAGTCTTCCCAGCCCAACATTTTTGTAACGCTACTCTTTTGTCTGAAATCACCCAGAAAAATCGAGCTGTTTCTCTTTGGATTTTTCCAGTTCTTGAATCAAGTAATCCTGGTGAGTGTCCCATACACTGGAACCATACTCTCTTTGGGGTCTTACCAGAAACTTATATGTCCTATCCTTTACAGCCTTATTACAACCCCTAAATACTCTCATAACCATGTGCAGAGATATATACCCTTCATTTACAATCCCATTTACGTGATTACCCCAATGATGATCTTTCCTTATATTAACACCTAGGTACTTACAATGATTCCCGTAAGGAACTTTCACCCCATCAACGCAGTAATTAAAACTGAGAGGACTTTTCCTATTTGTGAAACAACCTGACCTTTAACCCCATTTAACATCATACCATTGCGTACTGTCCATCTCACAACATTATCGAGGTAATTTTGCAGTTGCTCACAATCTTGTAACTTATTTATTACGCTACACTATACAGAATAACATCATCTGCAAAATGCCTTATCTTTGATGCCACTTCTTTACGCATATCATTTATATACAGAGTGTTTCCGTAAGAGAGTCCACAAATTTAACACAACATAGAGAATGCTCCACTGAGCAGTTTGAGGTAGGGAACCTGTGGTCGGAGAAGCCGGCTTAGGGAGATATGGAAGTAAACTTGTCTACCGCTTTGTCTCGCATTGCAGTTTTCCAGCTTATTTGCAACTAACATGCGTACAAGTTTTCAAGTACTGTGCTGTTTATTTACATGTGCATTCTTTATTTCCTGCAAGGAAACAAGGAGGATGGGCCTGATCAGTAGAAATTCATGATGCAGGTTTTGTTTACTTTACCTGTCCATAAGGTGGCTCTGTTGTATCGTGTTTACATTGTCCCATGATAGAACGTGCTATGAATCACCGACAGACCCATTTATTACTTAGTGCTGTTCAGAGAAGTACAGTACAATACAATACGATGGAGCGGTACCGGTACAGTTTCGCAGAACTCACTGACATGCACCTTGTGTATGGTGAAGTACGTTGCAATGTTCTCGCTGCAGAAAGGCTGTACAGGGAACGATTTCCTAACAGGGATCATCCGTCACGACGAGTGTTTATTTCTCTCGATCGACGAATGCGGGACACTGGTTCCTTGGAAAGAAGAAACGAGGGACCTGGCAACATGAGGACCACTCGCACACCCGATTTTGAAGAGGTGGTGCTGGTACGTGCTGCAGCGGACCCCACTACAAGTACTCGTCTTATTGCACGTGAAATGGGTGCTGCAGATACTAGCGTGTGGTGAGAACTCTACGAACAACAATTACACCCATATCACCCACAACGCGTGCAATGCTTATGACTGACTTTGCACCAAGTGTCGCATTGTGTCAGTGGTTGCTCCAACAATGGATTGGGCGACCAGATTTCCTCCAAATCGTACTGTTTACTGACGAGGCCTCATTTGATCGTGATGGTATTTCGAACAGCAGGAATAGCCATGTGTGGGCTGTAGAAAACCTTCACGCTGTAGTAGAATCACATCATCAAATACGTTTTTCTGTGAATATCTGGGCCGGCATTGTAGGCGACAATCTCAATGGGACATATCTTCTACCTGGCCATATGAATGGCCACCTGTACTTGAGGTTTTTGCAAAGAGTTTTACCTGAGTTGTTGGAAGATGTACCCTTGGCTGTTCGTACGAGGATGTGGATACAACATGACGGTGCACCGCCTCACTTCGGTGTGGATGTACGCAACCATCGCAATGCTGTATTTTCTGGTCGCTGGATTGGAAGAGGAGGTGCCATGCCATGGCCTCCAAGTCACCTGACCTAAATCCCCTTGATTATTTCCTATGGGGATATCTAAAATCACTTGTGTATGAGACCCCAGTGGATACGTAGATGGAATTAGTTGCCAGAATTGTAGTTGCTTGTGATGTAATTCGAAACACACCAGGGATATTTGTCAGGGTGCGTCAGAAACTTGTTCGCCGATGTCATGCTTGCATTGAGGTTGATGGCCGTCAGTTTCAGCACATTTTTTTACGGTACATTGCAAATGGTATGTTCATTGTGTCAATGATGGTAGTTGCAGTTAACCGTAACTAACGTAAATAAAAAGCACACAGTAATGTGATTGTATTACTATTATCTCCTTGAGGTGGCTTCTCCGACCCCAGGTTTCCTACCTCAAATTGTTCAGTGGAACATCCTCTATGTCCTGTTAAATTTTTTCACGCTCTTACGGAAACACCCTGTACATAAGAAAATTAAAGAGTCCAATACTGTAGTACTGCCTTGAGGAATTCCTCTCTTAAGTATTACAGGGTCAGATGAAGCTTCGCCTACTCTAATTCTCTGAGATCTATTTTCTAGAAACATAGCCACCCATTCAGTCACTCTTTTGTCCAGTCTAATAGCAGTAGCAGTAGTCTCACATGATCACTCCATCAAAATCTTTGGATAGGTTACAGCGATACAGTCCATTTCACCTGAATCTGAAATATCTGCATTATCTCGCTGGAATCTTGCACGTTGGGCCTCACTGGAATAACCTTTCCCAAACCCGAACTGTTTTCTATCAAACCAGTATTTAATGTCTAATATAATCAGAAAGAATGCCTTCCCAGAACTTACATGCAGCCCATTTCAAACTGACTGGCCTGAAATTTTCAGCTATATGTCTATCACACTTTCCTTTATACACTGGGGCTACTATAGCAACTCTCCATTCATTTGGTATAGCGCCTTCATACAAACAATAATCAAATAAGTACGTCAGATATGGTACTATATCCCAATCCATTGTCTTTAGTATATCCCCAGAAATCTTATCAATTCCAGCCACTTTTCTAGTTTTCAACGATTATATCTTATTGTAAATGACGTTATCATAGGTAAATTTTAATACTTCCTTCGTATTAGTCACCTCCTCTATCTGGACATTATCCTTGTAACCAACAATCTTTACACACTGCTGAATGAATACTTCTGCCTTTTGGAGATCCTCGCATACACACTCCCCTTGTTCATTAATGATTCCTGGTATGTGTTTCTTGGAACCTGTTTCTGCCTTAAAGTACCTATACATACCCTTCCATTTTTCACTAACATTTGTATGACTGCCAATTATGCTTGCCATCAGCTGACTTTTTGCTATATTCTATTTCCTAGTAGGCTCCTTCAATTTCTCCTTAGTTCCACAAGCCATTTCTAACTCTATTGCTTTCCAACGTTCACCACCACAAACTTGTTTCCACGTTCCTCGACAATTGTTTTAAACCCATCCCAAAGTATGTTTACATTTTTATTTACTGTTTTCCACCGATCATAGTTACTTCTTTAAAACTCCCTCATGCTTGTTTTATCAGCCTTATGGTACTGCCTAATAGTCCTACTTTGAAGATCTTCCTTCCTATCACATTTATTTTATTTTTATTTTTAACTACGACAAAACAGCTTCGTGATCACTAATACCATCCATTACTTTGTTTTTGCTATAGAGATCATCTGATTTTACCAGCACCACGTCCATAATATTCTTCCCTCTAGTTGGTTCCATCATTTTCTGAATAACCTGTCTTTCCGATATTAACTTATTTGCCATTTGTTGGTCATGCTTCCTGTCGCCCGCATTACCTTCCCATTTGTCATTTAGTAATCACATCCCTTTCCATATAGTTTCCCACATAGCTGATTATCTTATAAAATAATTCTGAATCAGCGTCAGCGCTATCCTTTCCCGGTCTGTACGCTCCAAAGACATCAAGTTGCCTATTGCCTCTAAAAATGAGCCTTACACCCAGAATTTCATGTTTGTCATCTTTATCTTTTTCATAGCTTACAAATTCTTCTATCACCAGAATTAACACTTCCACTCCTACCATTCCAATTCTATCTCTACTATACACACTCCATTTTCGTGAGAAAATTTCTGCATCCATTATATCATTTCTCATCCATGATTCAACTCTTATTACAATATCTGCTAAATATATATATCTATTATATTACTTAATTCTATTCCTCTCTTTACAGTGCTTCTACAGTTCAACACTAACGTTGTTATGTCATCCCTACTTGACTTCCACATCCCTATGCCCTTATCACCGCTCCCTAGACCACCCCATTTCCCTGAATGTACCTCCCTATTACCTTCCTAAACAAATTTCCTAACTTATATGTACCACTGTGGTTTATGTGAAGGCCATCTGAGCGCAGATATCTATCTCCTACCCATCCATTATTCTGCCGTCATCGAAAGAACCGAAACTGATGTAAATAAAGAACATCGTGTATCCATCCGCGGTCTTCACGTTGATTGGAGAATGGCCGAGCTACTTCCGAGCACATGGCAACAGCCACGTGTTGTTGTCTAGGAACTGTCATTACATTGCCTGATTACCGCGATTACATAAGACTGTTGCCGGGTGCCACTGATGCCAACATCTAGATGAAATACAATGATGATATGGATTAAGAAGCAAATTATATTCGCTGTCCGCGAGGAATAAACAAGTGAGTGACATGTCACATCTGGATATTTAACATCTCAGAAAATAAATAAATTACGGAAGGTTGATGGATTTGAGGTTAGGCCTAAGCCCAACATGTGAATACATAATAAATCATTCACAGCAGCACATATAAGGAAAAAATCACATTTTTAATATTTAATACTTCAATAAAATTAAATTCTAAAAGGATATATAGTTTTAAAAAGGCAATTTTAAAGAAAATTTAAATAAAATACTTTTTCTAATTAGAATCTCATAAAGGACGAACTCCTTCCAAGTCGGATTTCTCTCTCTTATCCTTCTCACTGCTGCTCGTATCATTCGGAGTAATTACAAGACGGTCGACAGTCATATCGCACAGACAGTCCGATTCCCAGAATCTCAACTCTTCCGTCACCACGTGATAAAAGCCACGCCACATTACAGCTGTTACACTCACCAGAGCCTCGTTAATGTCCTGAATTCTACGAGTTTTACTATTAAGTGCAACATATCCGGTTACCACGCTCCACACCAACTCTCCGTCGAGCCTTCGCGAACGGACGATGGCATTGCGGTTAAAGATCCAATAACCTAGCGAGTTAGCCGTGTGGTTATGGTAGCGTGGCTGTGAGCTTGCATCCGGGAGATAGTGGGTTCGAACCCCACTGTCGGCAGCCCTGAAGATGGTTTTCCATGGTTTCCCATTTTCACACCAGGCAAATACTGGGGATGAACCTTCATTAAGGCCACGGCCGCTTCCTTCCCACTCCTAGGACTTTCCTATCCCATCGTCGCCATAAGACCTATCTGTGTCCGTGCGACGTAAAGCAAAGAGCGAAAAAAGAGATCCAATACGGCGCGAAGGGACGTCATAGAGGCTATACATTCAACATGGCGGGTCAAGCATGAGGGCATGGGTCCCTGGCATTCTTCACATTGAATTGCGTGCTTATATTTATGACAATCGGTTTTCCTCATATTATACTGACTGAAATTATTTGAGAAATTATATTTTGGACATTGTGCACGTACGTAGGATCGCATTATGCTACGAACTACTTGTACTTTGATGTCTCCGCGCAGGTGCTCTGCGGCAGCATCAACCAATAAACGTTAACGTATGCACGTGCTCATGTTTTCTCGCTAACGGTGGTATATGGTCTAGAAATTTCACTCCCAGTTTCCCCCTGGTCATCCTCGCTTCTCCCCGGGCGATATCACGTGATATTCGGGCTTGGTTGGCACACGTTGGTGACAAATAGAAGACTCATTGTAAAGCAATTGTAAGAAGACAACCTTACAGTTTCCCTCATCACTCTTACGAAGTTCCCTTTGAAACCTGTTACAGTTTTGTGCAGTATGTTTTGGGAGATATGCTATTTGAACCATCTCCAGATGTTGTAAATATCATTCAGCTTAATCGCTCCGTTTTCTTGGTCAAAAACACTACTACAGCAGATCCGCTCGCCGTATTGAATGTAGATCAGAATACCAGTACTTCCTAATTAAATTATTTTTTCCTTGTAATTAGGACCATTTTGGACGGGTACAGTAGTCAGAATGATCTAGTTACAGAATGTATAACTTCAGTTACGAATTTCCATCGAAACGTCCAGAAATATTAAAGATGTGAGTTATAGCTGTAAGAAGGAAAGACTGGACCCCAACAAAATACATTGTTATCTGCAGTGACGACTTTTTGAGACATGCTACATGTTTGGTTCAGATATAAGCAAACCACTTAAAGATGATGCAGAACCTAAAAATATCAGTTTTCAAAATCATCTGCTTCAGCCACCCAAGGAAAGACGAGTTATTCAACGACAAGCACCATTTGAAGTATGCATTATTTGCTATTATATTTGTTGCTATAGTAATTTCACGTCTGAAATACCGTATGTGGTACCGGTATGCCTACAGTGAAGTTTCCAGTGCACAGTAAACATAATTTCAGCACTTAGAAAGAGTAATTGTTTCTGTGTTACCTTATCTAAGGGGATATTTCATTTGACGGTATCGTAGACTTTAAGTATCTCCTTAAGCCCTAACACATGATGAAAGGTAAATGTGTGTTCAGGTTAGATGCTAAATGTTCCATTCCGCAAGGTGCTGAAATGCTTTTAATAAACTGTACACATTATTCGATCATTACATTTTCAGACAAATGGAGAGTTATACACCGAAGGATAATGTTTAATATAAATAGAAAAAATACGAGGTTGATGCAAACATATTTTACTTTACAGGATGAAAAGCAACGCGCCAACTCGGCATCCAACCTCTGGTGCTGAAGAAAATCGCGTTACATGTGATTCTCTTCCTAAGTTACCTAACCCTCCAGATTCACCAAAGAAGATAGCTCTGAAGAAAAAGAAATTAATTTGCTGCAAGAAAAACTTAGACGAAGGAACAAGATGATCAGCATTATGAAGCTGCTCCCCAAAGAACTGAAATCTGCGAATTCATCACATAGTGTCACTTCTGTGCTTGATTCAAGGTTTGAAGGTTTTACTCTTGAAGTTCTTATGAATGCTTTCACAAATGAAGGTAATGCTAAACACAGGTGGCATTTCACATGTCTGATGAAGCAATTTGCCTCAATATTGTATTTCTATTCACCAAAAGCTTTTAGGTTTGTTCGTTCAAAATTCCATGATTTGTTTCATTTACCTCACCCCTCAACAATAAAGCTGTGAATATCCAAATTGAACTGTAAACCAGGCTATTTTAGAGAAAGTTTTGTATCTGAAAGAGAAAATTGATGAGAAACCTTGCTTAAAAGACTGTAACCTTCTGATTGATGCAATGTCACTACGCACACAATCTATATGGGACTGGGCTGAGGGCAAATATTCCGGCTATGTGGACTGCGAAGAAATGTTAGGTTCTGAGGAAGAACTGGCATTGGAAGCTCTTGTATTAATGCTAGTGTCACATACACACAACGTAGAGTATCCTGTGGGTTACTTTCTAATTAACAAAACATCAGCAGAAATACAGTATCAGATGATCAATGTGAAACTTACAAAGTTACATCAAGTAGGTGTTAAAGTGTGGGGCTAACCTGTGATGGAACTTCTACGTGTACTAGCAATTAAACAACTGGGCTGTGCAAGAGACTCGACAGTGAGTAGTTGTAGTTTTGAGCATGTTAAAATGTGTATTGTTTTGGTAAAATTGGCCCGGAAAATTAAATGAAATTCAGGAGAACGAGGGGTTAAATTTTGCCAATAATCTTCGCGGTGCACACATTAGATGGGAAATAAAATAAAAAAATGAATGGACAACTTGCTGTGCAGATAATTAGTTCTGGTGTCGCTCATCCAATTTTATTAAGAAAACAGGGACATCCTTTTTTTTTTTGCAGACAGTGAAGCAACTGAAGAATTTATATACATGATCGACAGACTTTTTGATTTGCTTAATTAAAGGAGCCCATTTCAGAAGGGTTACAAACAGCCACTATTCATTCAGGGGGAAAAGTGGTGGGTAAAATGTTTCCCAGAAACCTGTGATTACTTGAGGTCCTTAAAGATTGAGGGAGTGCCAGTACTGTACCATCCTCGAAAAATGTCCTTTGTGGGACTTGTTATATCTGCCACTTCTATAAGAGTAGTTGCTAGAATATTGCTCACAAGAGCACAGAATCCATTTAAAGACGTGCTGACAAGTAAGTTTTCACAGAACCACATTGAGTTGATATTTTCCTCCAATAGGTCTGCTTGCAGTTCAAATGGGCATTCAGAAGGTTGTTGTTCAGAAACAGTGTAACTGCTGCTGGAAATTGTTTGAATAATGACTCAGTTCCAGGGGGTTCTGTTTTTTTAATTCTGTTCGCAGAAAAGGGCCGTTTCTAATGTGTGTGATGTGAGTCATGACACGGGAATGGAACAACGATTATTCAATATTTACTTTGTATGAAATTGTCTGAATTTCAGAACAACATATTTTGTTACATTCGAGGGTACATTGTGATGAGCTGATGTGACTAAGTCTCACTTGCACTCATTGTAGAGCAATTGTAAGAAGACAACCTGAGAGTTTCCCTGATCACTCTTACGAAATTCCCTTGAAACCTGTTACAGTTTTGTGCAGTATGTTTTGATAGGTATGCTAATTGAACCATCTCCAGATGTAAAAATTATTCAGTGCACAGAGAAGGAATTTAGGTTGAGGTTGAGCAGATGACTGAGTGCAATCTAGACAAAATCAGTCAAGCCTGTGCTAATTTAGTAAAGTACTGGAGGTAACTTGCCTTTCCGTTTCTCATCGGCCGATTACCTTAAATGTTAGGCCCCTTTAAACAAGTATCATCATCAAGCATTTCTCATACCCAGTAGATAGTGAATACCTTTGCAAAGAGGTGCATGAATTACAAATCCTTAGGAAATTTGCAGAAATGTATCTATTCATTAGGCCACTGAGTTATGGCAAAAAGCAATCCTTATATAAAGATCATGGCAACTTTTTCTAGTTTTAGAACAAAACGGAAAAAAACTTTAAATGTTCAGCCACGTGTAGGCTAAAAATGCGCTGAATGGTGCCACCTCTTTTGTTCACCACCTGCATAATAGTGGTATAAGTCAACAGGAATTGTATAGAGGTTGTTACACTTTAATGATTAATTTGTTGCCAGTATCTTCATTTAATGTAGTAGCATGAATATTTAATGGATACAGCAGGGCCTATCTTCTCCCTAGTGAGAACAAATCCCACCTCCACCTTTGCTCAACATAACTTCCCCCTCTCAGCCAGGTATGCATATTCATTTCTAACAACCGAGCTCGATAGCTGCAATCGCTTAAATGCGGCCAGTATCCTGTATTCGGGAGATAGTGGGTTCGAATCCCACTGTCGGCAGACCAGAAAATGGTTTTCCGTGGTTCCCATTTTCACACCAGGCAAATGCTGAGGCTGTACCTTAATTAAGGCCAAGGCCACTTAATTCCCACGGAAGAATCGTTACGTGCTGTCAAAAATTATCGACTGTGGCGCCTTTGGGTTGGCAACGCACGGACATGACGAGACAAGTGAATCCTCGAATTCTGGCATATTTCGAGACCTCGTTAATTTTAGTTCAGAAACTGACGTTGCATTAATGGGCAATCTGTCCAAAGCTAATGTTTTCAAAGGCTCCTCGAAAGGCATTCAGAATGATTTGCTTTCGTGCATGTTTGATATCTATCGTGAGAAAATAAAGAAGGAAATCACCACAGCGCACTTCGTTTCAATAATCGCAGACGAGACCATCGATATATCAGCTATAGCACAATTGATTATTGTACTGTGCTACGTCCTTCCCAACGACAAGACAGTTGAAAGATTCTGGTGTTTCGTCTCACCCGCTTCGCCAAGATAATAGCAGAGTGCTTAAAATTCGTTCAAAGCACCTGATCGCTGTGGGGAGTTATGAAAGAAGCTGGTGATTTCATTCCCGTATTCTGGCTTGTCACTTGTAACATGACTAAGTTCAAAGAATGGCATAACAGTAAACATAATGTGCATGCTTAAAATCGCCCCGGATGAGAGCTTGCACTCATTACATTTTCCCCATCGTAACTTTGATAAATTAACTTATCTGGGTTATACACAACTTCGCTCAAAGAACGAATTTTTGGTAGAAGACTACCTCATGCTTCAAACACAATGTGTAATTTTAAATCAAGGAGCGCTGAAGTAGTTTACGAGAACAGAGATGCCCTCATCGAATGCCTAAATCAACCTAAAACTACCACCAACATAACACCATATCGCTAGCAAGAGGTTTGCGTTTAAAATTGGAGCACCCGTTATTTTAGTTCTGTTTGGCTGTTTTTGTCAGATAATGCCTCATGTGGACATCTTACACAGTCAGCTGCAAAATCGAAATTCAGATCCGTTGGAAGTCAAAGGCGTACTTTCAGGTTTCGAGGCTGCTATGAAAATAGTGGGGACTACACGAGAGGGGCGATCATCCGGAATATGAATACTGAAATTCACCGAGTAGGAGCGTGGAATGTTCGAAGTTTGAATCGTTGTGGTAGGCTAGATAATCTGAAAAGGGCGATGGATAGACTAAAGTTAGATGTATTTCGTGTAAGTGAAGGACGTTGGCAGGAAGAACAGGATTTTTGGTCAGGCGAGTACAGAATTCTCAACACAAAATCAAACAGGGGAAATGCAGGAGTTGGTTTAATAACGAATAAGAAAAGCTACTACGATCAGCATAGTGAAAGAAGTCTTGCTGTCAAGATAGACACCAAAGCAATGCCCACCACAGTAGTGCATGTCTATATGCCTACTAGTTCAGCGGATGATGAAATCGAAAAAATATATGAAGAGATGGAAGATTTAATACAATATGCAAAAGGTGACGAGAATCTAGTTGTGATTGGAGAATGGAATGCAGTGGTAGGCCAAGGAAGAGAAGGTAATACAGTAGAAGATTTCGGGTTGGGACAAAGGACTGAACAAGGAAGTCGGCTGGTTGAATTCTACACTGTTCATAATTTAGTCCTTACTAATACTTGGTTCAAACACCACAAACGACGGTTGTATACGTGGATGAGACTTGGAGACACTGGAAGGTATCAAATAGACTTCATTATCATTAGGCAGGCAACCAGGTGTTGGATCGCAAAAGAGCGGACATGGATTCCGACCACAACGTGTTGGTCATGAAATGCCATCTGAAACTGAAGAAATTGAAGAATGGAAAAAAATGCAAGGAGGTGGGATCTAGAGAAGTTGAAGGAAAAGAGTGTGAGGAGTGGTTTCAGGGAACATGTTGCACAACGACTAAATGAAAAGGTTGAAGGAAAAACAGTAGAAGAAGAAAGGACAGTCATGAAAAATGAGGTCAGTAGGGCTGCTGAAGAAATGTTAGGAAGGAAGATAAGATCAACTAAGAATCTGTAGATAACTCGGGAGATACTAGACCTGATTGATGAACGACGAAATTACAAGAATGCAAGAAATGAAGAGGGCAGAAAAGAATATAGGCGATTAAAGAATGAAGTGGTAATAAAGTGCAAGTTAGCTAAGGAAGAATGGCTGAAGGAGAAGTGCAAGAATGTTGACGATTGTATGGTCTTAGGAAGGGTAGATGCTGCATGTATGCAGCATCTAGGAATCAAGGAAACCTTTAGAGAAAGGAAATCTAGGTGTATGAATATTAGGAGCTCAGATGGAAAGGCACGTTTAGGGAAAGAAGACAAAGCAGAAAGATGGCAGGAATATATCTAGCAGTTGTATCAAGGTAAAGGCGTAGATTACTTGGTTCTGGAACAAGAAGAGGGTATTGATGCTGATGAAATTGGAGACCCAGTTTAGAGGTCAGAGTTTGACAGAACAAGGCACCTGGGATTGATTACATTCCCTCTGAATTGCTGACTGCCTTAGGAGAAACCAGCATGGCAAGGTTATTCCATCTAATGTGTAAGATAGATGAGGCAGAAGTGCCATCCGATTTTCGGCAGAATGTAGTTATACCTATTCCCAAGAAATCCGGTGCTGACAAGTGTGAAAATTACCACACCCTTAGTTTAGTATGTCATTCCTACAAACTTTTAACACATTATTTACAGAAGAATGGAAAGACAAGTTGAAGCTGAGTTGGGAGAAGATCAGTTTGTCTTCAGAAGGAATGTAGGAACACGTGAAGCAGTCCTGAGTTTACGCCTGATCTTAGAGGATCGAATTAAGGACAAGCCCACTTACATGGCGTTCGTAGATCTAGAAAAGATAGTAGATAATGTTGTTTGGACGAAGCTATTTGAGATTCTGAAGGTGATTGGGATCAGATACCGAGACCGAAGAATTATCTACAATCTGTATAAAAATTAGTCTGCAGTGATAAGAATCGAGGGCTTTGAAAAAGAAGCAGCAATTCAGAAAAGGGTGAGGCAAGGCTGCGGTTTGCCACTCCCACCCTCCTTTTCAATGTTTACATAGAACAGGCAGTAAAAGAAATAAAAGTGGAATTTGGAAAGGGAATCACAATCAAAGAAGAGGAAATCAAAACCTTAAGATTTGAAGACGATAATGTTATTTCATCTGAGACTACTGAAGATCTCGAGAAGTTGCTGAATGGTATGGACGAAGTCTTGGGTAAGAAGTACAAGATGAAAATAAATAAGTTCAAAATAAAAATAATGGAGTGCAGTCGAACGAAGGCAGGTGATGCAAGTAATATTAGATTAGTAAATGAAATTTTAAAGGAAGTAGATGAATATTGTTACTTTCGTAGTAAAATAACAAATACCGACCTCGATAGCTGCAGTCGCTTAAGTGCGGCCAGTATCCAGTATTCGTAAGATAGTAGGTTTGAACCCCACTGTCGGCAGCCCTGAAGATGGTTTCCCGTGGTTTCCCATTTTCACACCAGGCATATGCTGGGGCTGTACCTTAATTAATGCCACGGCCGCTTCCTTCCCAGTCCTAGCCCTTTCCTGTCCCATCGTCGCCATAAGATATATCTGTGTCGGTGCGACGTAAAGCCAATAGCAAAAAAAAAAACAAATGATGGCAGAAGTAAGGAGGACATAAAATGCAGAATAGCACAAGCAAGGAAGAGCTTTCTTAAGAAAAGAAATTTGCTCACTTCAAACATTGATATAGGAATTAGGACGATGTTTCTGAAAACTTTGATCTGGAGCGTTGCATTGTATAGAAGTGAAACATGGACGATAACTAGCTCAGAAAGAAAGAGAATAGAAACTTTTGAAATGCGGTGTTACAGAAGAATGCTGAAGGTAGGATGGATAGATCGAATCACGAATGAAGAGGTACTGAATTGAATTGATGAGAGGAGATCGATTTGGCTAAATTTGACGAGAAGAAGAGGTAGAATGATAGGATAAACCTTAAGACACCCAGGACTTGTGCAATTGGTTTGGAAGGAAAGTGTAGGCGGTAAGAACGGTAGGGGAAGACCAAGGTATAAATATGACAAGCAGATTAGAGCAGATGTAGGATGCGATAGTTACGTAGAAATGAAAACGTTAGTACAGGATAGGGTGGCATGAAATGTTGCATCAAAACAGTCTATGGACTGATGACTCAAACATGAAAATAGTTCGGGAAAATAAAATTGACTACATCGCTGATGAACATGACACACTGCCCCCGCCAGTGAACGTATCACGTGGGCCGCTGCGTACCTCGAAACGAGTTGTTGCAAGAGAGATTTGTGAAACGGTCAGTGTTCAAGCAAAGGAACAGTTTCAATTTACAAACCACTTCTTGCAGCAAATCTGTTTCAAGCTGTGAATTTCGGCAGCTACGAGAAGCAGTTTCCCCACTCCTTCTTGTAGAAAGCGTGTGAAGCCTATCCATTTCTCGACAAGCCGAAACTGAGAACCGAACTTGAAATATTATCCACGCGAAATGATTTTCGTACTGTTTCTGGCACAACGAATTTGTTGCAGTTTATGTTAGAAAACAAGTTGCAGAATGTCTCTGGCGAAAGCATAAAACTCTTAAATATAGTTATTACTATTTCCATGACGTCATCGGAAGCAGAAAGGTGCTTCTCAACCCTGAAGTGAATAAATACTTTCTTGCGCAGCACAATGACCATGGATAGACGTAATGCCCTTGCTATGTTGTCAATTGAAAAGGACTTGGTTCGAGGCTCCGTGGACTTCAACGAAGCAGTTATAGAGAAATTTGCGTCCCTCAAGGACGGATGGATTTTTTGTAATAGCTGTCTACATAGGGTAAGTTGGTTGTGAAATATTTCTTATTTTGCATGTGGTAATTTCGATATTTATTGTCTGCTTCTCTCGTATTCGATCACTATCCCAAAACTTCTGTCGTATTATTTTAGGAGGTTACGGCCCACGACGGTGGGGGGGGGGTGCGCGAACATGCTCCTCTCTGTTGAACCCCCAGTGACGGTAGTCACGCGCCACCACTGTAGTTTGTTTAATGAGTGTAGCCTATATTTCAATGTGAAGTTGTATATTGTGTGTGTATTTATATACACATACACTGACTGACAGAGCAAATGCAACACCAAGGAGGAGTGGTTCGAAAGGGATGAAAGTTGGGGAAAAAACAGAGACGGCACGGACGAATAATTGATGTTTATTTCTAACCGATATGCAGGTTACACAATGCGCACGGCATCGACTCAGTAGGATGTAGGACCACCGCGAGCGGCGATGCACGCAGAAACACGTCGAGGTACAGAGTCAATAAGAGTGCGGATGGCGTCCTGAGGGATGGTTCTCCATTCCCTGTCAACCATTTGCCACAGTTGGTCGTCCGTACGAGGCTGGGGCAGAGTTTGCAAACGGCGTCCAATGAGATCCCACACGTGTTCGATTGGTGAGAGATCCGGAGAGTACGCTGGCCACGGAAGCATCTGTACACCTCGTAGAGCCTGTTGGGAGATGCGAGCAGTGTGTGGGCGGGCATTATCCTGCTGAAACAGAGCATTGGGCAGCCCCTGAAGGTACGGGAGTGCCACCGGCCGCAGCACATGCTGCACGTAGCGGTGGGCATTTAACGTGCCTTGAATACGCACTAGAGGTGACGTGGAATCATACGCAATAGCGCCCCAAACCATGATGCCGCGTTGTCTAGCGGTAGGGCGCTCCACAGTTACTGCCGGATTTGACCTTTCTCCACGCCGACGCCACACTCGTCTGCGGTGACTATCACTGACAGAACAGAAGCGTGACCCATCGGAGAACACGACGTTCCGCCATTCCCTCATCCAAGTCGCTCTAGCCCGGCACCATGCCAGGCGTGCACGTCTATGCTGTGGAGTCAATGGTAGTCTTCTGAGCGGACGCCGGGAGTGCAGGCCTCCTTCAACCAATCGACGGGAAATTGTTCTGGTCGATATTGGAACAGCCAGGGTGTCTTGCACATGCTGAAGAATGGCGGTTGACGTGGCGTGCGGGGCTGCCACCGCTTGGCGGCCGATGCGGCGATCCTCGCGTGCTGACGTCACTCGGGCTGCGCCTGGACACCTCGCACGTGCCACATGTCCCTGCGCCAACCATCTTCGCCACAGGCGCTGCACCGTGGACACATCCCTATGGGTATCGGCTGCGATTTGACGAAGCGACCAACCTGCCCTTCTCAGCCCGATCACCATACCCCTCGTAAAGTCGTCTGTCTGCTGGAAATGCCTCCGTTGACGGCGGCCTGGCATTCTTAGCTATACACGTGTCCTGTGGCACACGACAACACGTTCTACAATGACTGCCGGCTGAGAAATCACGGTACGAACTGGGCCATTCGCCAACGCCGTGTCCCATTTATCGTTCGCTACGTGCGCAGCACAGCGGCGCATTTCACATCATGAGCATACCTCAGTGGCGTCAGTCTACCCTGCAATTGGCATAAAGTTCTGACCACTCCTTCTTGGTGTTGCATTTGCTCTGTCAGTCAGTGTACATACGAGTGCTGTCTTCTATTCATCAGGCTAGTGAGTTATGGCAAAAAGCAATCCTTGTTTAAAGCTCATAACAGCTCTTCTAGTGTTAGAGGAAAACTGAACAAACCTGCAATGATTTAGTTCTTTTTCCGAGTTGAACCGTGTTGTTGTTTCCTGTACATTCCGTGCAGTTCGCCGTTGTTTCGAATACATTGCAGTATTCTTTTTCAAGGCGGCTGAAATACCCCTACTCGATCCGAGGCACTTAGTCTGAGGAAGCTTCCGTGGAAGCTTCACTTCCAAGAAACTTATAATTTGTAGCTATGTGTTGGCTAAACATGGACTGAATCATCTTTTTAGTTCACCACCTGTATAATAGTGGTAAGTCAACAGGATACATGATAATATATAGATATTGTAAAACGTTAATCATTAATGTGTTGCCAGTATCCCCATTTAATGTAATAGCATGAATACCCCACCCCTGCTCACACACATACCTCCACTCCTCGTAAACAGGTAAGCCTGGACTCATACAGTGGAGTGGTACTGGAAAATGCTACGTTCAAGATGTTCACGAAAGTTCCAAATGAAAGACTACTGGAAATTATCGACAATCAAATACCTGAATGTCAGTTTGGATTCAGGAAAGGCAGGAGTACATTACAAGCAATGTCCTACCTATTAGAGCAAATAGAATACTCCCTTAGACACCCCGGGATGAAGTATTATGATGTATTTGTGGACTACAGGAAAGCGTTCGACCTGGTAAACAGGAAGAAGCTTATCGAGAAACTTAAAGGAATGACTGGAAAGGACCATCCAATTGCAAGGATAACAGAAGATCTCTTGAAGTATAACTACATATGTATAAATAACAACGTGAAAACATCGAAACGGATTATTCAAACAAATGGGGTATTGCAGGAGGACCCTATCAGTCCTACACTATTTTACATCTATACAGCAGACATAATGAAAATCATTAAGGAGAACTCGAATGCAACTATAATTCTGTATGCAGATGACATGGTGATTGGGTTTCCTATAAGGACAGAAGTACAAGAAGCAATTAACAAGCTGGAGAATTGGGCCAGGGAAAACGATGTCAATATAAACCAAGAGAAAACTATACAGTTGACTTTTAGGAAGTGTGTAAATGCAGCAGCGACTGACAGGCAGTTCACTAGAGAGAGTTAACAAATTCAAATACCTAGGGGTTACACTGCAAACAACAGCATCATCATACAATCTTCACGTAGAAGAAAGGGCAGCGGCAGCAATCAGGGCAATATACTACATAAAGAATATCAGGAACCTGTCTATCAGCACGGCGATGGCACTATTTAGATGTGCAATAGCCCCGATCATCACCTACGGCATACAGATCATCTGGGAAAAGTTAAAAATAGGTGAATTAACCAAAATTGAAAAGGTGAAGGCGATGTATATGAAAAGAGCAATGGGAGTAGGGAAGACAGCCCCCTCACGACTTCTATACGAGATGATGGGAGAAACCTACTTCATAGAGGACATCAAGACCCAACACCACCTACCATCAACAGGAACCTATCAAAGCCAGACTTTCAGTACACGGCTTTCACTACAAGCCGTGCATTAACAAGCGATTTCACAAACCAGACGTAGATTGCGTGTGTGTGCTATGCGGCAAAAATTGTGACACATACCGCATACTAAAGTGCACGAAAAGAACGAAGTCGATTACAGGCTACAGTAAGGACTAAGATGTTCAACTGAGCGCACCTTCTTCTTATTATATTAATTTCTAACATTATCAGGTCTTTTTCTGGTTTAAAATTTCAAACTGCATTGAATAATATTGAATGTGAATGTATATAAGGGTTTTAATAAGGATGTAAAGGAGAGGGCATATGAATAACTGTTAAGACCACAATTGCAGGATGGTTCCAGTGTACGGGACTCTCAACAAGATTACTTGATTCGAGAACTGCAAAAATCCCAATTTCAGACAAAGGGTGTGTGTAACGAAAATGTTATACATTTTTGGGGCTGGGAAGACTTGGGAGTACGGAAACGAGCTGATCGTCTAAGGCAGGTGAAGTAGGTGAAATGCCACTTCACCATTTATTTTTACCAGAATGAATTTTTTAAAATTTTTCTTGTGACATTTGTTGGTTTTACGGAAAGAAAAGGTTTTTGTACGGCGTTTGGAGTACCAAGAGCTCGCATCACTTGATGAGAACCAGGGGAACTCACGAAAGTGCCGGATGTCGGCCACAGTACGGCGCGTGAGATTGAGTGAAGACGAGAGATTCCGCAGCTGGCTCTACCTCCCAAGTGCTCCCTCGTACCGCTTGGCCTTGGCGGTTGCCATGACAACCGTGAAGTCACCCGCGTACTTTCTTCATAGCGGAATGTGCAAGTGAAGTTGCCGAAAATCGGAATTTTTCGTCTTCCCTGCGTCATCCTGTGTGAAGTACGAGTACTTACGGATCGTGGTTCATTCGCAGTGTTGTGCTGTTTTATTTAAAGATGTATCCTGTTTATAAAATAGTGTGTGTTTTATTAGAAACGCCATTTTCACGTTGGAGAAACGAAGATCGGAACGAAGTTGTACGATTCGGTCGCCCTACTGAATCATTGCAAATTTGTGCTACAAAAGAAGTGAAACATTCCGGTAAATCTTACAATCTTAGTTTCAAATGATCGTGGTTTAAGGAATTTCCATGGTTGTACTCTTATCCAGCTATAGGCTACAGAAGTTGTTTTGTTGGCCCTGCTTGCTTTTTAGCAATAAAAATAACGTTTGGAATAAAGAAGGATTTTCAGCCCTTTTGAACATAACACGTTCTTTACATAAGCACTCAGACTCTGCAGAACATACAAAATGCCAGCTAGATTTGAAGACTTTGGAAAGAAACCTAAAGACGATCTCTGATGCCCTGAAGGAAAATTCTAGACTGTATATTGTACAGTTCAATGAAAATGTAGGTTTAGATAGGCTTTTCCTTCAGTTGGTAATTGATGCAGTGCTCTATTTAAGTAAGCAAGAACTAGCTTTTCGTGGTCATGACGAAACATTAAATTCAATAAATCGTGGTAATTTTAAGGAATTGTTAACATTGCTGGAATAAAGGAGCCCTGCAGAAATACAAAACAAGTATTCTAAGATAAAAAGTGTGTTTAGTGGCGAATCAAAGAGTATTCAAAATGAATTAATCGAGTGCATTTCAGAATACATCGATGATTTCGTAAAAACAGAATTGACGAGTGCTGATTTTTTTCTGTTCAGGTGGACGATACAACAGATATCACTCAGGTGTCTCAGGGTTCTGTAATAGGGATGTATAGATCTAGCACCAATAGAGCGCACTGCTGTTGTACTGGGTAAGCGCAAGGCGCTCTTCATTTGTATCTTGTGTACTCATGCCGCTAATATCTACGAATTTAAGTTGTTTAAATTGTTATTTTCGTGACTGCCGAGCTATTGCAGTGTTCCTTTGTAAAAATCAGGGAAACTCGTTTTCGTTTCATCAGTTTCCACAAAATAAAAAAATGAGGAAGAAATGGTTACCGTACATGCTATTGGAAGGAAACTTTTCGGTGAGAAGAATCTGACCGAACATATTAAAGTGTGTTCCCATCATTTTCAACCCGTAGACTTCACGAAAACTTTGATGGGTTAGTGCGACGAAAATAATTCATATTTTCTACCTATAAAGTGATTAGGCATTTCGATAACAACCGCAGAATTTATAGCGGTACGTTTGTATTTAAAGGTGAGAGAACAAGATTAAAGCCGGGCGCTGTTCCATCGCTTTTTTCCGTGGACCACGAAAACAACAAAAGGAAGGAAGAGGCCAGAAAATTGCCGGATTACCACGATAAGCCTACAATATCGGAATCTGCAGAAATCATCCCCATTGAAGTACGGGAAGAAATCGTGAATATACCCGAAGAACTGAATGTAACATCTGTGACTCCCATTTTCAAAGACATCAGTACTCAGACAAATACAACGGGTAATTTGGTTGTTGAGCAAATAATGAATAATCCTGATGTATTGATTTATACAGGGTTTGTAGACGTCAACATTTTAATTTGCTGTTTGCTGTTTTGGGAGAAAACAGATACAATTTACAGATATTCCCTCTTGAACACAGACTGTGTTTCTTCTTGACAGTTATGAAGCTAAGGTCCAACAAATCTGACCAGGAACTAGGCCTTAACTTAGGAATCCATAAAACTACTGTTGGGAGAATTTTTTCTTTTGCTAGGGGCTTTACGTCGCACCGACATAGATAGGTCTTATGGCGACGATGGGATAGGAAAGGCCTAGGAGTTGGAAGGAAGCGGCCGTGGCCTTAATTAAGGTACAGCCCCAGCATTTGCCTCGTGTGAAAACGGGAAACCACGGAAAACCATCTTCAGGGCTGCCGATAGTGGGATTCGAACCTGCTATCTCCCGGATGCTGTTGGGAGAATATTTAATGTTTGGATTAATTTCATGTACTGCCAATTTAAGGAGTTGAACATATGGCCTGATAGAGAAACTGTCCTTGAAAACAGCCCCCTTGCTTTTAGACAGAAATACCCCTCGACTAGAGTAATAATTGATGCAACTGAGATTATAATAGCAAAACCTAAGAACCCACAGCACAGCATGCTACATTTTCTACGTACAAAAATGCAAACACAATAAAGGTATTAATAGGTATAAATCCATCTGGTTTCATAAGTTTCATATCTGATGCATATGGTGGGGCAATATCATTTAAGCAGTTATTTATCAGATCAGGAATTTGGATCTCTTGGAAGAAGGAGATTCAATTATGGCGGATAGGGGGTTCAACATTTAGGATCTATTATGCACTAAAGGTGTAACATTAAATATCCCACCATTTCTGAAAGGCAAAATGCAGTTTACTCCATCAGAAAATATTGAAACAAGGAGGATAGCCTCTAAAAGAATACATATAAAACGAGCTATAGGACTTGCTAAAACATACAAAATACCGTACTGCAGTCCAAATTGCATGTCATTAAAATTGGTCGTTCAGGGAGGATTATAATTGTATGTGTTATGTTATGCAATTTCAGGAAAACTGTTATATCCGGTTAGGACGAGTGGAACAAAATATTCATGGTAAAACTTGTCTAATTTTGCCACCATTTCATCTCTCTTTATTTCCAACACTAGCATGTCAACAGCAGTGTACACAATAATGTGTGTCTGTAACAAACAGTTGGCCTTGCACTTGGAAGTAATGGTTGTGGTTTTTCTTGAGTATCACTGCACCACTGCTCTCCCAAGTATGGAACATATTTGATTGAAATAGCTTCATTATTACTTGGCAACCCTTTAAGTTCCAAGACTCTATCCTGTTCAATTAATCCATCACAAGATGCTGCCAGATAATATCTGGTAGGATGAATAATGAGCCCACACTTTTGGCGGAGAATACCTGTCCCTTGCTGAGTCTTCCATTTGAAATCCCCATTTCATATCACTGGAACAAAACAAACTTCCCTTGAGTAAGGATTTTGCTAGGGCATTAGGAGTTTTTGAGTGTCAGATTTTCCCAAAATTACTTGCTGTCAAACGATATTTCCTCTTTTTGACCATAGACTTTGCTGGGATTGTTGTCTAGTATTTTCCTCAATTTTCTTCCTTTCCTCATCATTGACTTACAAGATTTTCATCTTGTGTCGCACATGGATCCATACCATAATGGTGATCATGAATGACGTCAAAGCAGCTGGCCTGTTCTTTTTTGAGAGCAAAAGAAAAAGCAAGCTGATGTTGAGAACTTTTCACAATACCTCCAACATATTGCTAATATCCAGGCTGATTAACTCCTGGCAATGGCCTAACATCATGGCAGGGTTCCTGGAAAACTTGTTCCAAGGGCAAACATTCCACTTTCATATGGCTAACTGCCCTCAAACGTTTGGAAGGGGGATGGTGAGAAGTTTGTAAATTTTGGGTGCATGTTTCTGAACACTGAATAATACCAGTCTTGGAGAAGTTATCTAATTCATAGCTTACAGCAGCAATATGCTTACAACATGCCTTGGGGCCTGCTCCAGCAACACATTCACATTCCCCTCCTATAATGTCACCAGGTACTCCTAAAATAAGATTCACATTATAGATCTTATGTTTTGTGTACTCGGAGTTCACAGCACTGCATAGCCTATTAGAATTTCACCCGATTGTAATAAACATTTTATAAACAAAACAAACTTTTCACTGGAAAGTCTGTACCCAGCATCACACAATGATTTGTAGTTGGAAACAGGTGCTCCATCTATTTCCGATTTTCTAAATACGTGCACAATTGATTAATATAGCCTTGGAGTAAATTAGAGAAGATATAATCGGCTTAGCTTAGAAAGCTCGGTCACAATCTGTACATTTCACCCAGGCTGAGTGGCTTAGACGGTTAAGGCGCTGGCCTTCTAACCCCAATTTGGCAGGTTCGATCCTGGCTCAGTCCGGTGGTATTTGAAGGTGCTCAAATACGACAGCCCCGTGTCGGTAGATTTACTGGCACGTTAAAGAACTCCTGCGGGACTAAATTCCGGCTCCTCGGCGTCTCCGAAGACCTTAAAAAGTAGTTAGTGGGACGTAAAGCAAATAACATTATTATTCATTACTGACTAGTAGAAACATTAGACTATCGCCTTGCGCTTAGCCGGTAATACACGAGCACTATCTGGCGCGAACTTTCTCTGCCTACATCCCTGACGGGGCTATAGTGGAACGGTTCTTAGGTTTCCATGATGTAAGTGCTGACAGATCCTTAGATGCTTTGTTCGCTTTATTGGGCATTCGATTTCGAGCACAAATTAGTAGGACAGTGTTACGACGGTGATGTGTGGCCATTTAAATGGACTCCAGATAAAGATGAAAGAGAAAGCTCTTCTTGCAGTATTTGTACACTGTTTGGCGCACCGATTAAATTTGGTCTTACAACAGAGTTGTAAAACAATACGAAAGTGTCGTATATTTTTTTCATCAATTTATGGAATACCATCCTTTTTCCATCACTCGGCGAAGAGAACTTACGCCATTTCTGCTGTATCCGGGCCACGCATTCCAACCGTGACGCCTGTCCGCTGGAGCTCGAACTCAAAATTATTGAGTGAATTGTGGATGACTGGGAAAAACTGAAAGAAGTTTTCGAAAATATATGTATTCTACTTGCCAGAGGCTTTCTTCACGACATGAACAGTTTTGAATTCGCTTTTCTGGCAGTAGGGTTTCATGACATTTTTTGTTTAACTGATATTCTTTATGATATTTTGCATTGTATATAAAAAATAAGAACAACACGTGATCTTCTAAGAAACAAGATGAACGATGAGCATTTTCTAATTATATTTGAAAAGGCCAGCAAAATTACGAATATGCTCAAACCCGAGAGTATAGCACCCTTACTCAGGACAAATGTGTTCAGGTGTATCGAGTTTTATATTTTGACATTTTGAATAACATTTTGATGAAAATTGATGAGATATTTCGCGATTGTGAAAAAATTAAATTTGTTTGCTTAGCCGATAACAAAAAATTTGAAGAATACAACGTGTGATTTCCTTCTAGCTCTCTTGAAAACGTGCAAAATTTCTTTGGATCTGTTTCCCAAGGTTCATCGCTTAAGAAACAAACTCTCTATTTTGTATGCCGATGAAAAGTACAGACATGTTTCTAATGAAAAGATGTTCCAAATGCTTCACGGAGATAAAGACATTTTTACGGACGCTTATAAATTGTTCTCCCTTATTCTGTCCATCTCATCTACTACTGCCTAAACCGTACAAAAACATACCTTAGAAATGCAATTTCAGAAGAGAGACTTTCTTATTTGGGGAATATTGCTATTCAGAAAGAACTACTTCTGCAGTTAACGAACAAACAACCGTTCTATGAAGACACTACCGACAAGTTTGCAGCTTTAAAGGACCGGAGGATCGACTTGATGTACAAAAAAATAGGTGAGTTCAATTATTAAGAAAAACAATTAATGTAAATATATATTTCCATTACTACTATAACTTTTTCGGTTTCTAGCGTCAGTAAACAGCTGTGCGTCGTAAATGAAAACACAACAAAATGACCAGCTCTTCCCGAGGGTGCCGCGCTTCCATAATTCTTAGCCTCCCGGTCAGATCGTATCTCTACTTTGCATTGTAGAGTAAAGGCAGCCACATGGTTGCCACGCTGTGACGTTACACTGCGCTCCGGCCTGTATACATTTTTCGACACGTGCTGGACCCTCCGCCAGTCACAGGTACAAGGTACGAGGTACGAGTACAAAACAACCAAAAACAACACGTAGTTCCTAAATCTGTCGCTCGAAACCGAACGGGGCATAGCTTTTCACTACACTTTACAGCCACGAGCCGCCACTGAACTAAGAGGTATGTTCCGAGCTGTTACTGGAGAGACGGTGTGGAATGACGTTACTAGACGAATAACGTTGAGTGATGTTTTTAAAAGTAGGAAGAGTCACAGTATGAAGACACAAAATTGGAATTCAAGAGGACAAATTGGGCAAATATTAATTTATAGGAAGAGGAGTTAGAGATTGGAATAATCTACCAAGCGAGGTGTTCGACAAAATTTCCAGATTGTTTGAAATTATTTCAGTAAACACTAGGTAAACAACTGATAGGAAATTGCCACCTGGGAGAGTACCCTAAATGCAGATCAGTGGCGACTGATTGTTGTGTAAAGTGTCTATATTTTGTTTATTAAATGTATATTTCAATGTGAAGTTGTGTATCGTTGTTTATATATATACAAACATATACGAATGCTGCCTTTGACCTGATAATAAATACGGTTCGAAAACCGGTTACCATGTATTTTCGATTGACCATCATTCCTAGATATTTCCCGTTTAAAATCACTAGCCTATAATTTTATGCATTTTTTGTATGGTGTCTATTTTATTGCCTGTCTAGTGTAGATATCGGTCTCGAAAGCCAAGAATAACGGCGAGAGGATTCGTCGTGCTGACCCCACGACACTTCGTAATCTACAGTGGTGATGAGCAGTCTGAGGCTGGGTCTCGAGATTTCGTGAGACAGGCGCAGGCATTGTTTCTTGCGAGAAATTTCCAGAGATCTCGAGAGCGTTGTCCCCGCATTATGTGGCGAGCAGCGTGTCGTAGGCCTGCAGGTAACGGAGCTGAATGTTGTTTGTGCCGACTATGGGAATAGCAAACCTCGGGTCTTCTCCAATCCGTAAATACCTGTCAACAAGCGACAAGGGCGTTCATTTCTACCGAGGTCTATTTTGTCGCAGTATAACATAATTATAAAGAATACGCATTCTGGTGTTGTATGCAGCTGTAAGTACACGAGTGAGTAGGCGAAGTACAGAAACTAACGGTTACTGTAGGGACACCTACCTTGATACTAGAGGTGTGCATTATTCGAACTCGGGACGGGGCAAGATGCGCCTTGCTGCGTATGCAACCACCATTACGCATGAGTGAAACGTGTAATCTAAAATGCTTCAGATTGCTCAAATTCTTTTGACAGGTAGGCGTACATCGTTTCCAGACCCCACTTTCAATATCATATGACCACTGATTGTGTTTGCCGATATTTTGGTGACGAAGGAGATCATTCTTTACAGTGTTTAGAGTATTCGCGTCATAATTAGGTAATTCGGTATATGACGATGCAATATGTGTGTTTAACTGTACACGACAACTTTAAGACTATGTCCGAAACGCAACGTAAGTCGTGGATGTAGGTTATTTTGAAAAGATGCCACAGAGCCCTTCAAAAGAAGTAAAATACATTAGCAGAAATACTTCGTGGATGATCTGGCACTTAAAACCATACAATATCGCTGAAGAGGAATCGTCACAGAGAACATCTCCGGCCCGGACTGCCTGTTTATCCTGTCGACAACAATTGCTTGCTTGCTTGCTTGCTTGCTTGCTTGCTTGCTTGAGAGGTTTTCATTCCCCGTGCGAAGGCGGGACGGGCCCCCTAGATCGTGTCGCGATCTCTCGGGCCGGGAGAAGTGAAGATAATGTCGGTGTGATAGACGAGTATGATGGGTAATGGGGCGACGATGTGAGGAATAGGGGAGTTGTGAGACAGGATGCGTAGAAAAGGAGTGGGGTTATACAAGTGTGCCAGGGTGTAGTTGATTGGAGAGGAGTGTTGCGGCGATCTGGTTTAGCGAAGTGGTGAAAAGTCTGAGGACAGCTTGCAATTGCAGTGGGAAGAAGGAACAAATGGAGAGAGGATGTGGACGAACAGAATATCCATATTGTGGAGAAGGGACTGGCCGGGTGCGACGTCGTGTGGGTCTAGGAGATGTTCGAGGAGAGGAGCGGGAAGGTTCCACTGTATGGCGATGGCTGAAGATGTAGACTCCGTTGAGAAGAAGATGGCGGACGTCTGCTTCCGTAGGTAGTTGTAGCCGGACCAAGAATGTAGGGCCAGTGGGATTCCTGATTCGAAAAGCTCTGTGTGCCGGAATGCGTGCAGCATGGAGTTCTCGCAATATGGTGGGGACAGAGATGGAAGGGTCGACACCTCGGATGACGCAGCTATACATTTCTGGAGAAGACTGAGGTGGCGCTGGTGGCGATGGTAGTCGTGCGTCGACGATCTGAGCTGGTGGTGTGGCTGGTGCGTCTTGAAGTGGCTGACGTTGCAGATGAGGGGGGCGGTCCGGAGACAGAAGTAAAAAGGAGGACATGCTAGGAGTCGGATGAGAAGACGTAGTCGTGGTCAGAGGAGCAGAAAAATGGATGCGGCTAGAGGTTGTAGTGAGGGTGGTAGTGGTGGTGATCATTGTGGAAGGAAGGAAAAGATCGTAGATGGGGAGGCCAACTGCCAGTGCGGAATCAGCCTATATGCTTTTTTGGGATCGGCACGAGCTGCGATTAAAGATGAAGAGCCACCCGGCCGAGCAAAAATAGAAGGATTTGCGTTGATTGGAGATGCCCAATAACAGCGATGTTCAACCAGAGCTCGTGTTGGTAGGATCTGACCAGAGCCAATAATTGCGAGGTATCCAGGTAGGTGAACATCCTAACTACAGTTATTTACAAATTATGTAGGGTTATTCAGCTAAGATATCCACCTCAAATGACTGGCGAACCGTTTAAGATACTGGCATTGTTTTGACTTTCGTTAATGGTATTAAGGGGCTAATACTTGAACATGCAGTACTATTCTAGGCTTTCGACAAAATGGCAACGTTTCCGTATGAGAACACTGATGGTATGCTATGAAGCTTACGCTCGTAGTTACTGGGACGTTGCACAGATCGCAGCACCTGAGAATCGATCTCGAGAGCATTGCCCATCACTACCCTGTCGAATGAATTGGAAGCAACTCCGGCCTTCCACTCATGCGTAATGATGTTTGCATGTAGAGCAAGGCGCATCCTGCCCCATCTCACGTTCGAATAATGCACGCCTCTACTATCCAGGTAGGTGTACATCCTATCTGCAGTTATTCACAAGTTATACAGGGTTATTCGACTAGGATGTCTACCTCAAATAAGTCTTTAGCTGCTTAAGATACTGACGTGTTTTCACTTTCGTTAATGGTATTAAGGGGTTCAGAGTTGAACATGCAACACACACGACACACACAGCGAGTATTCCTGGACATTTACACGATCCATCTCTCAACACTTCGTCACGCCCCTTCATTTTTGCGGCTGGGTGGCTCTCTACTCATCATTGCCTCAGCCGGGCCAATCAATAATAAATAGGCAGACGCCTCGTTGGCTGTCGCCTCTCCAGCACATCATGTATTCCTGCCTCATCACAGGTGTGGACCCCGCCCTCACGGAGAACTTCATTCTCACCGAACTACGCAGGTCCGGCTCCCGAGTCCACGATGTCCGCAGGCTCCGGGATCGATCAACTTCACTACCATCAACACAGGTCCTGGCATTCCTACGAGATGGAGACGAAACGTCAGTCCTCGAAACCAGCGGCGCGAAGATCAATAACAGACTTCCTGAAGTGCTGCCAACTTCAGAATACATATTGCAGCAAATGTTCAATAATCCTAACACTCTTCCCACCGTTGATGAATATCAACCTAGAACTACCCAGCAGCCTCCCCCCATTACCGTCACTACCTCGGCCTACACCCCACCCCACACTTCTATCATAACTACCACGACCACTCACCCCTCTCCCATAATGTCAATACCCATCACCTCTATAAACTTCACACCGCCTAGTCCTCAGCAATCCTCTGCCAACCAAGCAGATGTAACCAATGCCGCACAGCCAGCCTCACAACAAGATACAACCGCCGCAACACCAGCACCCCAGCAGCTACCAGTGCCGAGCTGTGTCATTCGAGGCATTGACCCAGCCATCAAACCAGAAACATCCTTAAAGAACTCCTAACAGCAGGCGTCCCAGCCCGCCGAGCATATCGCATTTACAACAGGCACGGCCCAACATTCATGGTACGAATTCAACTCCCCTCCGAAGAAGAAGTACGTCATCTCATAACCAACAGCGTCCGAATTCACAGCCAGCACCACCGAGTAGAGCACTTATGCTCCCCACCCCATACTATGCGCTCCCCTCCCAACAACCCTCACCGTCGCCCCCGGCCACCCCCACCACCCACCACACCCCCGCAAGCCATGCACCTACCCATTCCTCAAAATAGCTTCCTCCTACCGCCCCTCCAAACTCTAGACCTTCTCCGCCTTCTAGCCACATCCATCACCAACATTACAACAACCATCCACTTCCTTACATCCCAACTCCACGCCAGTACCCCTTACTAAACCATCACGTCAAACCGGCAAACTGTACCAACACTATATGTATGTGTAAACTGTATTGTAAACCCTATGACACTCAATGTATGTAACTCATGAAAAATTCTCAATAAAATGCACGAGTCCTTCCACACTTCTCCCGTAATTCCATCTCCGCTTCCAAGCCCTAATAAAGAATATCTTCCTTTTCCACTCTCCTTATTCTTACACTTCTCCCCAACCCCGTCACCTCTCCTGGCCAGAGAGAGGGCGTTACCCTTCAGGGTGGGGAATGAAAGCATTTGTAGTTAGTTAGTTACATGCAACACTCTCGACTACTACCTCACGCCTCTACATTTTTGCGGCTGGGTGGCCCTCTGCTCTTCGCTAACTCAGCCGGCCCAAGGACAATCAAACTGGCAGACGCCTAGTTGACTGTCGCCTTTCCCCCACCATGTACACCTGTATCATCAAAGGCGTGGACACATCCTTCTCGAACTGGTTCATTTGCAATGAAGTTGATAGACACAGCCACTCGATTTGGGAAGTTGCCCGGCTTCAGGACAGATCCTCTGGTCAAACTTCAACGGACGTCCTCGCCTTCTTTCGGGAACAAGCCCAGGTGGAGAACTTCATCGCCCATGGCGCCATAATCTCTGGTCGACGGCACGAGGTGGTTCCTACTCCCGAGAATATGTTACATGACCTGCGCTACCTTCCTGACCCCCCTCTCACTGTTCAACCCCGTTCATCTTGCCAAACGACGTCCCCACCACCCCCCACCACCATTACATTTACCAGCACCACTACCACCTTCACCACTTCTGCCTCCACTCCCTTGACCACTTTTTTTTATGAGATTGGGGTTACATCATTTTGTACTCTTGAATGAATTTTGACGTTGTTTCACTACTCCATTTAGCCATTGTCATTGAAGAAATCAAATCACAGCGCGCCAGACAAATCAGGAACACTCATACACAATCGACTTGACTGATTACACTGATCGAGTGAAGTGTAAGTGAAGCGCTGAGCGCTGAGGTGAGTGGGCAGGTGATTGGTTTTTTTTCAAATAATTATTTTAATTTTCTAGAGCAAAGTAAAGGATACATAATTAATTACAGTGCTGCGTAAATTAGACATACTGTTACAGATAAACATCAAATACAAAATCAACAAAAAAAACAACAAATCTTGAGAGATATCACGACCATTAAGATATCTTGTTTTTTTAAAAAAAATATATATAATTAACACACGTGATCCATCACTTTAATGAGGAACGGGAAGGCGATCCACTTTCGTCGGTGACCGATACACTATACAATTACATCGTTAATTTAGATTATTAAATAGAGAAACAAATAAATGCAAACAGAAACAAAGTATTATTTACACAATCTGTATCATCACAAGTTAAGAACAGAAAGTTCATTGAATTTCTCCTGACCTCCAGAAGCACTATACACTTTCAGTTTTTGTCTCGCTGTCTTGAGAAACTGCCTAAAATCTTGTATAGAACATTTCTCGTTGGTCTGCGCATAATGAAGAAAGCCCATTGCTAGCCATACTAGGGCAAACTTGTTGTTCCTGTTGGATATGTCCAAAGCTAACAAGATACGATATATATCGTTAGGGTTATTGGAAGATGATAACTGCTGCACCAGAGTCAGTGTCCATCGCCAAACGTCCATCATACCATCACATCGAGTTAGTCTGTGGAGTTGTGTATCAATAGTTGGAATCTCACATTTGTGGCACAAGGGTGACTGGACCAAGTTGTGGCGAAATTTTTTCTCCTCGGTTGGTATGGCATCTTGGATGGCTATGTATGCTGAACTTTTCCAGTCTGTTGGGATCTCTTGTGTTGTGAACTGCTTCCAGATATTTTTCCAATTTCTGTTGGGGAATTTTTCCATGATCTGTGGGGTAACAAGTTGACGGTTTAAAAGACGACGGTAGATGATTTGCGTGGGTGGAATGCACTGTTGATTCACATGAGGATAGAAAGATTCAATAGTATGCAGTACTCGTTTAAAGCTTCCAGTTCGAGGTGATGTCCAAAAATGCATATCATTAATATCCCCGAGTCCATTCTTTGCCAGTAGAATTGACCTCAGAAGCAGAGCCTGGCATTTAGCGGAGACGGCGATGAGGCCTAGGCCCCCTTGATCAACTGGCCTTCTGAGCTGATTTCTTGATATGCGATATATGTATCCTCTCCATAGATAGTAACTAATTCCAAGTTCTACTCTTTGTGCATGTTTCTCTGAAATGGGGAAGACCTGAGCCGTGTACCATATCTTGGACAGAGCGAATGAGTTAATGTGCCATACTTTCTGTATTAGATTAAGATTTCTGCTGAGATCCTTCGTCATTGTGTTCCGGACAGTGTTGATGACTGCAGTCCAATTCTTTTCGACTGTCTCCTGAAATTTGCCTGTAAATTTCAAACCGAGAATTGTTATTTCTTCTTTGAAAGGGATTCCAGCAATTGTGATGTGGTTTGGCCAGGTACCGAGAGGTAACAAGACAGATTTCTGATAATTCACTTTCGCGTTGGCGGCTCTTTCGTACACAGATATTATTCCAATCAGCTGATCCGCTTGGGCTCGGTTCCGTAATAAAAGTGTTACGTCGTCAGCATACGCTCGGACGGTAAACATCTTGTGTGGATTTGGTACATCCTTTAGGAGGTGATGGACAGCTCGAATGAAGGGTTCTATACTTAAGGCGAAGAGGATCATAGATAGAGGACATCCTTGTCGCACTGAATTTCGTATTGGAATAGGTTTGGAGAAATTACCATTGAGGAGTATTCGGGAATGAGCATGAGTGTATAGAGATCTAATGATACTACATGTTGACTGTGGAATACCAAACTTATCGAGAATCGTAAACAAATAACCATGGTGAACACGATCAAAAGCCTTTTCAAAGTCAAGATTAAGTATTGCTGCGGCATTGTGAGGGTAGTGTTCACATAATAATATAGCATCTCTAATTGCTTGGAGATTAAAAGTGATTTTCTTGTTCGGAATGCCACACGTCTGCCCTAGCTGAATGATGGTTGCCAGAAACGGCCGTAACCTGTTGGCCAGAATTTTCATAAATAATTTGTAGTCTGCATTTAGTAAGGTTATAGGACGATAGTCTGATAAAGTTCGGGGCATTGACACTTTTGGAATAAGAATGATTATGCCTTCGCTGAATCCAGTTGATTCTTCGGAGTTGTTTAATAGAATGTTCATCAATTCTACGAGCGTATGTTTAATGACTGGCCAGTACTTTTTGTAGAAGGTGAAGCTGAGACCGTCTGGGCCAGGAGCTGATCTGTCACTTGCAGTGCGCAGGGCCTTTAGAACTTCCTCCTCTGTGATCTCACGGGTCAGCTGCTGTTTTCCTTCCTCAGGCAAACGTTGATCTAAGTAGGAGAGTATTTTGTTTTGGTCGGGTATCGATATCTCACTTTCACTACATGTTCTCTTGAAGAATTTTTCGGCTTCAGTAATGCAGTCTCTTGTAGTGGTAAGACTCCTATTGTCATCTGTAATTAACGAGTGAATGTATTTATTCTTCGCTTTATTCTTTTCGTGTATGACTGATGTTGCACGGGAGCGAATGATTGCTCCTCGGAGAATAGTTTCCTGTATTGAGTTGATTCGGCGTTTAACAGCGGTCAAATGATTGGATACGTCATTTCCGGCTTGCTGACGGGTGACAAGATCGTGAAGAATCACGTAATAAGAATGCAGCGTACGGCGTCTGTTGATGGCCTTTTCTACTCCCTTTCGTTTGAAAAAGCTCTGAATAGCTGGCTAAAACTTGTATAGCCAAGATTTGATCGAAAGTTGTCCACCTCTTCGCACTCGAGTTTCCAGATCATTCCACAGGAGTGAAAATTCATTTTGTATATCGTCGTCAGACAGTAAGGAGCTGTTTATTTTCCAGTAACCCCTTCCCATCTGTGCCGCCGGTCTATGCCCCGCAGTCTTCATCACTATTGCATGATGATCGCTGAATGGTGCAACATTAACAGTTACTGCTCAGATATTATTCTCTGATTCTTTATTTACATAAAAGCGGTCGATACCTGAAGCAGCCGTACCTCGGAAGAAAGTATATTCGACTCTGTTACCATGAAGAACTTCCCACACATCACAAAGCCGAAGTTCGCGATATACTCTCCCTAATGCCAGTGAGGGATGGAATTCACCTGTCTGATCTTTTGCATTTAATACACAGTTGAAATCACCTCCGAGAATAATGTTATCATAATTGTGACGCAGGAAATAAGGCAGTTCCTTCTGAATGAAATCTTCCCGTTCTTGGCGTCTGTGTGTTCCTGAGTGTAGATATATATTAATCATCAGTGTATTATCTTCGGTAAGTATGCATGAAATTCTTCCACTCGGGTGACATTCACTGAGTTTGATATTTATCCCAGCTCTATAGACGATGGCAGTTCCTCTTAAATTTTCTCCGGCATTGAGTATATAACTGTATTGAGATCCAAGGAAAGCTAAGTTCGTGACGTTAACCTCTTGCAAGAAAACTACGTCTAAATCATAATCTATATATATATAAAATAGCTTGTCCTGACTGACTGACTGATTCATCATCGCCGAGCCAAAACTACTGGACATAATGAAATGAAATTTTGGAGATACATTCATATTAAGATGTAGGTGCTCGCTAAGAGAGGATTTTTGGATTTTCCATTGCTAAGGGGGTGAAAAGGGGGGGTGAAGTTTTAAAATGAGTGCACCTATATCTCAAAACTTTAAAAGTTTACAAATGTAAAAATTGGTATTTAGAATCTTCTTTGAAAATAAGGAAACACGTATTTTTTTGTTTTCATAAAATCCCAATAGGAGGGGTGAAAAAGGGTGAAAATGGGGGAAAATGTGTTGAATGCCTTTTATCAGGATACCGGTACTTATATCTCAGAAACTGTAGATATTACAGACCTGAAAATTGGTACTTTTGATCTCTTTTAAAAATAAAGAAACACGTATTTTTTTTTGTTTTTGGAAAATCTAATTAATGGGAGGGTGAAGAGGGGGTTAATTTTTAAAATTAGTGAATCTATATCTCCAAACTTTTAAAGTTCGTAGATGTAAAAATTGGTATTTTGAATCTTCATTAAAAATAAAGAAACACGTATTTTTTTGTTTTCGGAAAATCGCAATAGGAGGTGTGAAAAGGGGTGAAAAAGGGGTTGAATGCCTTTAATGAGGCTACTTATATCTCAGAAACTGAAGATATTATAGACCTGAAAATTGGTGTTTGGGATCTCCTTTAAAAATAAAGAAACACGTATTTTTTTGTTTCTGGAAAACCCAATTAAGGGGGGTAAAACAGGGACAATATTTTAAAATGAGTGTATCTATATCTCAAAACTTTTAAAGGTTATAGGTGTAAAAATAGGTATTTAGAATCTCCATTAAAGATAAAGGAACACGTATATTTTGTTTTCGGAAAATCCTAATAGGAAGGGTGGAAAAGGTTGAAAAATGGGTCGAAAGCATTTCATGAGTCTACTTATATTTCAGAACCTGAAGATATTACAGACCTGAAAATTGGTGTTTGGGATCTCCTTTAAAAATAAATAAACACGTATTTTTTGTTTGTGGAAAATACAATTAATGGGGGGGTGAAAAGGGGGTGAATTTTTAAAATGAGTGTATCTATATCTCAAAACTTTTTAAGTTTATAGATGTAAAAATTGGTATTTAGAATCTCCTTTAAAAATAAAGAAACACGTATTGTTTTGTTTTCGGAAAATCCCAATAGGAAGGGTGTAAAAGGGTGAATAATGGGTTGAATGCCTTGCATGAGGATACTTATATTTCAGAACCTGAAGATATTACAGACCTGAAAATTGGTATTTTGGATCTATTTTAAAAGTAAAGAAACAGGTATTTTTTCGTTTTTGGAAAATCCAAACATTGGGGGGTGAAAACGGGGGTGAATTTTTTAAATGAGTGTGTCTACATCTTAAAACTTAAAAATTTACAGATGTAAAAATTGGTGGTTAGAATCTCCTCTAAAAATAAAGGAACACGTATTTTTTTGTTTCAAGTAAGTCCTAATAGGAGGGGTGTAAAAGGGTGAAAAATGGGTTGAATGCCTTTAATGAGGATACGCATATCTCAGAAACGAAGGATATAACAGAACTGATAATTCGCATATGGGATCTCCTTTAAAAATAAAGAAACACGTATTTTTTAGTTTTTGGAAAAGTCAATTAATGGCGGTTAAACAGGAGTGACAAATTGGGGTGAATTTTTTGAAAGACTATATCTACAGAATATCTTGGAATCGAAAAATGTTACAGACGTAAAAAGTGGGTGTAAATCTCCTGTAAATGTAAAGAAATATAGATTATTTGTTTTTGGAAACTCTACTTAAGGGGAACCCAAAAGGGGTGAAATTTTAAAATGAGAATTTTTACGGATATCTAAAAAACTTAACATGTTACAGAAGTGAAAAGTGGTATCTTTTATCTCTATTAAACATAAAGAAAAGTGTATTTTTAGTTTTCGGAAATACTACTTGTGTGGAGGGCGGGGGTAAAAGTGACTGAAAATGGTGTTGAAATCTTTTAATTAGGCTACTGATATCTCAAAAATGAAGATGTTACAGACGTGAAATTTGATATTTGCAATCTGCTTTAAAAGTAAAGAAACACGTATTCTCGGAAAATCCAATGAAGGGGGGGGGGTGAAAGAATTGAAACATTAGTTGACTTAATTGTATGAGAATACATACATCTAATACTAAAGTTGTTACAGACGTGAAAATTCGTATTTGGATCTCCTTTAAAAACAAAGAAAAAGGCGTTTTGGTGGGGAAACCATCTTGGAGGGCGGGAGTGTAAAGGAGTTGAATTCCTTTCATGAGGACACATAAATCAAAAACTGAAGAAGTTAGAGTCGTGATAATTGGTATTTAGAAGATCCTTTGCTATTAAAGAAACAAGTATTTTTTTGCGGGAAAATTCATTTAGGGGGAGGAGAGATTATTGTGAAATGAAGTGAAAAAAAAGTAAATTATTTTTATGTGGATACTTATATCTCAAAACTGAAGGTAATAGACGTGAACATTGGTGTTTGGAATCTTCCTTAAACATAAAGAAACAAGCATCCTTTTAATTCTTTTTCGGGGGGGGGGGGTGGCTGTAAATAAACTTAACGGCGGTGGGGTGTAGAAGGAGGTGAGACCAATTGATTTTACTGTTATTAATGTACTTATAAGGATCCTCCGTTGCTCAGGCGGCAGCGCGCCGGCCTCTCACAGCTGGGTTCCGTGGTTCAAATCCCGGTCACTCCATGTGGCATTCGTGCTGGACAAAACGGAGACGGGACAGGTTTTTCTCCGGATACTCCGGTTTTCCCTGTCATCAGCCATTCCAGCAACACATGATAATAATAATAATAATAATAATAATATTCCGGACCGTCGTCAAATTGCGGACCGCGATGGAAACGGCTCCTGGACGGGTAATGACTAAGAATGCAGTCCGTTCGCGGGTTCAGTGCCGCCAAGGCACCCAGTATGACAGCACGCCGGATCTCCTGAAGGATTATATCCGTATTAAAAATATTATAGGAAAAGATGGCAAAGATTTACGGACCCAACTGACCTGGAAGAATACTTGAGCCTAACCCGGGAAGTACGAAATCGATTGCTGGAAAGGAAGATTTTAAAATGGGAGGAAACGTGCCGTAAAATAATAGATCGGGAATTTTGGTGGATTCTCGCAAAGAACGAGTCAGATCGCGAATTTCGGCGGATTATATATCTAAGACAATAAGCATTCAATTATAAATTTCAGTATAATACCGTAGCGAAGCACGGGTATCTTGCTAGTCTTTAATAAATTCTTTTAGCAAGACCTGCTTGCTCTGACTTCGGAGGCAGTTCACATTCAGAGTACCGTAGCAGCTAACTACTGACGTCACAGCTAAGATTACCAAGAAAAAAAACATTAGCAGCTTCCATACTCGTTTGGCGTTACCCAACAGCACGTAAATATTCTTCAGATTAGGTTTGTGAAAGACATTTACTTAATTTTATTACTTTCTTCCTATCATTCCCCTCAACCGATCTTTTTAATCTTGGATCCCTGTGACTAACTGCTTGGTTGGATTTTGAATTGGTGGTTTCCGTTTCCATTAAACTACCTTCGTCACCGCCTACTTTGTTTGTGCACTGTGCGGAATGCGTCTGCACAGACTGTGTGGTGGTGTCATTTTTTAAGCCATTCATGTCACTGGTAGGTGTCGGGGACGGTTCGCTGACAGGTTCACAAAGTTGTGTCTGGTGCTGTGAGGGTGGTTCTGATAGTACGGGTACATCATTTAACTGGGTATTATTTTGGTAGGTTGATAAGCGGAGCGACTGTTCCACTGGGGAATTTCTATCGCAAACAGGTTCTGTTGTCTCCTCAAGGTGGTTGTGTGCTGGCTGCACTACTTGTGTCTCTTCCTCTTCTGTGGTTATTTCTGCCTGTTGTGCGGACGGTGTGTTTACATGTGAGTCTGGTGTATCAGCTGATCGTGTGTCCACCTCTGGAAAATCTGGGGTGAGTTGTGTTGTTGTGAGAGGTATACGTTGCGTCGGTAGCTTCCCCAAGGCTGAAGTCAAGGTCGCCCAGGTTGGCTTGTCGGGTGTAGCAGGTGTTTGAACTGGTAAACGGCGCGTTGGGCACTCACTACGGTAATGGCCTATCTTACTGCAGCTGGCACAGGTTGGTGGTTGGTTATCATAACTTACTAAAGCCTTATTTCCTGCTATGTCTACCTAGGAAGGGATATGTTTTTTAAGCATGATGCGTACTGCACGTATGCCATCGTGCACCTTATATCGAAAATTGGAACTCCACGCTTCATCACTTACTGAAAGTACAGTCCCGTACTGACGCAAAACATCTGAAATGTGTCCATAAGATGTTTCGGTGGGGAGGTTAAAAACTCTCACAAGTTTAATCCCTAGGCCGGCCGAATCAACAGTTATTTTACTACGATAGCCATTGGTATGAACAAAATATTGCTCACCTGCATAGTGCTTGAGAAGATGATCAACTGTCTCTTGCCTCCTGCACTTAATGAAGACTTGTCGGGAAATTCCGTTGAGCTGTAATGTTTCGATGTCGGCTTCATCAAGTTTCAAATTTTCAAAATTCCACTCGTGGATTTCGTAGGGAGCTGGTCTTGGTATATCTCGTTCTGTGAAAGTGATGACGATTGTATTTTTCCTTTCAACTATCATCGTTCCGTAATGTCGTTAGTTCCCTAAGCGTATAATACGCAAAACACTGAAACCAAACGGGCTTTCCCCACTTCACTGTACGGCTCCACACTTGCTCGAGATACGTGTTGCTCGTGCTAAGGCTAAAGCGGAACTCACGCCGCAACACCAGCACCCCAGCAGCTACCAGTGCCGAGCTGTGTCATTCGAGGCATTGACCCAGCCATCAAACCAGAAACATCCTTAAAGAACTCCTAACAGCAGGCGTCCCAGCCCGCCGAGCATATCGCATTTACAACAGGCACGGCCCAACATTCATGGTACGAATTCAACTCCCCTCCGAAGAAGAAGTACGTCATCTCATAACCAACAGCGTCCGAATTCACAGCCAGCACCACCGAGTAGAGCACTTATGCTCCCCACCCCATACTATGCGCTCCCCTCCCAACAACCCTCACCGTCGCCCCCGGCCACCCCCACCACCCACCACACCCCCGCAAGCCATGCACCTACCCATTCCTCAAAATAGCTTCCTCCTACCGCCCCTCCAAACTCTAGACCTTCTCCGCCTTCTAGCCACATCCATCACCAACATTACAACAACCATCCACTTCCTTACATCCCAACTCCACGCCAGTACCCCTTACTAAACCATCACGTCAAACCGGCAAACTGTACCAACACTATATGTATGTGTAAACTGTATTGTAAACCCTATGACACTCAATGTATGTAACTCATGAAAAATTCTCAATAAAATGCACGAGTCCTTCCACACTTCTCCCGTAATTCCATCTCCGCTTCCAAGCCCTAATAAAGAATATCTTCCTTTTCCACTCTCCTTATTCTTACACTTCTCCCCAACCCCGTCACCTCTCCTGGCCAGAGAGAGGGCGTTACCCTTCAGGGTGGGGAATGAAAGCATTTGTAGTTAGTTAGTTACATGCAACACTCTCGACTACTACCTCACGCCTCTACATTTTTGCGGCTGGGTGGCCCTCTGCTCTTCGCTAACTCAGCCGGCCCAAGGACAATCAAACTGGCAGACGCCTAGTTGACTGTCGCCTTTCCCCCACCATGTACACCTGTATCATCAAAGGCGTGGACACATCCTTCTCGAACTGGTTCATTTGCAATGAAGTTGATAGACACAGCCACTCGATTTGGGAAGTTGCCCGGCTTCAGGACAGATCCTCTGGTCAAACTTCAACGGACGTCCTCGCCTTCTTTCGGGAACAAGCCCAGGTGGAGAACTTCATCGCCCATGGCGCCATAATCTCTGGTCGACGGCACGAGGTGGTTCCTACTCCCGAGAATATGTTACATGACCTGCGCTACCTTCCTGACCCCCCTCTCACTGTTCAACCCCGTTCATCTTGCCAAACGACGTCCCCACCACCCCCCACCACCATTACATTTACCAGCACCACTACCACCTTCACCACTTCTGCCTCCACTCCCTTGACCACTTCGCCCGTCCTTACTACGACTAGCCACTCTTCTCCTATCATGTCCACTTCCACCATCTCCCTACCTGTCTCTCTCCCGAGTCCATTGCAACCCCTCGACTGCCACCTTTGCGGCTCAGCCCGCTCGCCAAGGACACACTCCCGACGAAGCGCTACGACAACTCCATTCATCGCTGAGCTGCGTCATCCGTGGCATCAACCCTGACATCCGAGAACAGGAGATACTGATCGAACTTCACCAGGCTGGTGTCCCGGCCCGTCGAGCGTTCCGGATCTTCAGCGATCAAGGCCCAACGTTCATGGTCCGTATTCAACTTTCGTCTACCGCCGACGTTGACCAGCTGATCACCACTGGAGTCCCGTCTCCGAGGAATAACTTATCGAGTGGAACATTCCCGCTCCCCACCCCACCCTGTCCGTTCTTCTTCTCCCCCCCCCATTCTTCTCGCCCCCCCCCCCCCCCGCCGGTCCCGCCACCCACCCCACCGCCGCCCCCCCTTAACGTACCCGCTCCACAATCCATTCTTTTTCTACCACCCCTCCCGATACTGGACCTTCTTCGTTTACTCGCTACTTCCGTCACCAACATGACCACAACCCTGTACTACCTTCTATCACAACACTACCCTCTTCCTTCCTCCAACTTCCTACTGTACCCGCTCATTACTCCAGCTCAATATATTGTACCAGGAACTGTTCCAGCCCTGTACATTGTTTTATAATTCCCGGAACATATGGAAAAGGGACGGCGATAATATCTATTCGTATGCCCGACATCTTGTGCTAGCGCAATACGAAGTTCCTCGTGGCGAGCTGGACGCGTCACGAGCAAGGAACCTGAGGGTGACGTCACTGCCACATGTTGCACACCGCTCTATCGAATGTACTAGAAAGGAAATGTCTAACATTTCAGCCGATTAAGTTACGGAAATGAGACCTATATCATCGTGTAGCTCATGTTCTAAATGTGAACATATGTTAATTTCAACAAAATCCATCACGGCATTCAAGAGAAATGAGCACATTTCCCCTCCGTGACGTGGCAAGTAGCCTTGAGTCGTACGGGATATAAGCAGCAGGCTAGACAACAGCAGTTACCCTCTAGGTGGCCCGCCCCACCCCTTCAGGGTGGGGAATTAAAGCATTTGATAATAATAATAACAACAGCAGTTCAGTTCGCATTCTTCACAGCTGGCTAGCATGTCACGCTGCACGCGACGAGTCGAACTCAGTATTCCTACTGCCGGACATCGTAATACTTAGAAAATTTCGAGGGCAAGTTGACACTTAGTTTCTGTGAATACCAGTGAGTAACTTATAATTGTGAGACTTGCAATTCGTCACCCCTTGTGACGGAAAGATTGCATCAGCCAGAGAACATTCGAAATGTTCTATGCCTAATAATTTTCCTTAGGATAAGCATTAATTGTGGGAACAACATAATCGTGTTGCCAAATTTTTTGTCTTCATTTCCACCGACGAAAGCTATAGGAGATATTCAATGTAATACAATTACTGATATCTTCACGATTTGCGTATATAAGGAGGGCTAATTCCCAAGGCAGATCAATGTGTTTATTCCACGGTCGAACCCAGTCGGTCGGCTCGTGGCAGTCGCGATGACGCGTTGAGTGACAGTTTATGTTCTTCGGTGTTGAAAGTGGGATATGTAAATTTTCTTCAGTTCGTGAGTGATAAAATTTGACTCAGCTGAGAACGATATAATGCAACTTTTTTAGAATGCTTTCATTCCCCACCCTGAAGGGGTGGGGCGGGCCACCTAGGGGGTAACGCCCTCTCTCTCTGGCCATCGTGTAACTTTCTGTCTGTCTGACAAAGTTTTCATTCCCCACCCTGAAGGGATGGGGCGGGCCACCTGAAGGGTTGCGCCCTCCCTCTGGCCGAGAGCTTGGGCGGGGAGGAGGAGATGTGTGGAAATTGGGAGTTGGGAAAAGGCGATATGAAGAATGCTGGATGGAAAAGGAAAGGCCTTGTGTCTAAGGGGGCTTTAGTATTAAGATTGGTTTTTTATTGTTTCCATTAAATTAAAATACAGAGATGCAATATGAATGATACAGAGTATTGATATTGTGCCCTTCCAAAGGCACCAAGTGCGGTGATCTTCTTTCTTCCTCTGTGCGCCGGCTGCTCCTGTAATAAATGACATTTAAATGATACTCACCGCTGCATGTAGACTCTTCTTTCTCAGTCGCGGTGCGTCCGAAATATCCCACGGGTTATAGGCCACACGTCGATCGGGGAATGAGGAGATGAAAAGATGGGGTAAACTAAACTATAAATGACGGTACCCAAAGACTGAATTAAAATTTAAGTAACAAACTGATTTATTGAACAAAGTGCAAAATGCCAAAAATTATGAAGTAAACTGGTGAAAAATAAAACAAAGTGAAATAAAATGAAATTTTAAAAAGATTAAAGATCTACCTTACAATAACTCAATTATCTGCCTAATAAAATTGACTGGAGGTCGATCAAATTTAAATTATTCCAGATTACGTCGACACTGTCTCCATGACGATGACGTGAATAAATCAAAACTCTGGTCAGAAAAGACCACCTCATTTAAAAAAAATGAATTGTAATACATTGAAAAAAAGTCTATCAAAATAAATTAGTGTAGTTAATTAATTAATTGGTTAAGTCATCAAATCAACACTGACTCGGAGGTGTTTATCAATATTTACCACATGTGACTCAGTTGGGAAACATCCAACTCTAAATAATCATGGACTGCACTAACCATGTGTAACAAATAAGAAAAGAATTTAAAGAAAACAACCATGAACATTGTACTTCATCTACCACGTAACCATCTTCATTTTAAACTACTCGTGGTTGAAACAAGAGATTATTGAAACATGAACCTGAGTGTTACAATCACTCATTTAATTATATAAACTTCACTTGCATGACTGTGATAGCCTGGACTTCTTAAAAGTCAAATGATTAGGCCAAGTGCCACATGTTTACATTTCAAATGAAAGCGATCCTTTTACATTAAAAATTTACTTAATTTGCCCCTGACTGCGTTTTCATTACGAACGCATTATTTGTGGTACCACCACTAGTTGTAGGCAGATCCCATCTCTTTTACCTCATTAATTTGCGGCATTTATGATACAACTGGTTTATTAAAGATCGCTTCATTTCCTAATTAAAACGTAGTGGATTTCTAAGGCTTGGTAATTACTGAATGTCTGGTATGAGCATACCACTACTATGGTTTTGACTATGAACTAATCGATGATCTCTTATCCTAACACATGAAATCTTATTTACATAATTAAACCTGTTAATGGAGAAACACTGCTCCAACAAAAAAAATTACTGAAATCAAAAATAGCCTAACTACACCTATCTATTTACATCAAATCAAATACAAATAATTCACGTATGATCAGATCCTACAAATAAACGGTGAAATATACACAAGGAAAGAATAATAATAAACAAATCTAGATCCCAACATCGCTGCCTGCTGAAAGTTAAATAGACATAAATAAATAAATAAAATGCGCACATATCGGAGTCTAAAGGAAATTTTACCCCGCTACAAGTAGCAAAAATATTGTGAGTTTGACGGCAATCTTCTAGCCTCAGACGGAAAATGTCTGGCCATGACACTATTCAGCCTTTGTGGACAATAATTACTGCAATTACATGTCATCCATGACTCTACATGACTGTCAAAATACACATTGATTCGTCGCTCCGCTCACATATTACCTCGTGCTATAACTCGCATATTTACCGAGCATCTACTTTCCCTGGAAATTATCTGAAACAAATACAGGCTTCTGCCTACAATCATAACCCATGTCGTTACATATTTAACACTCTTGGTTAAATTATTTATCTCTCAATTCTATTTACTCAGTATTATTCTCGACGTAGTAACTCATAATACGGCCTCGCTCGTATCCGGCGGGCGAAATATCTGTAGTACACATCTCTATTTCTTACGACAG